>NC_072737.1:46620523-46920523 GCF_026930045.1 Uloborus diversus
TACAAAAGCGTTCTTTATTGATATTCTAAGCTATCTGACACCTGATTGGTTACTTTGGATACGTATTTTTTTCCTGGAAAAAATTTAAAATTTTTACTGCCGTGAATCGTTCTTTCTCTCTTTCAAAATAATAAGGCTGGTTTCGTGCTAGCAATTATTTTGATACTTATTATTTTTATCGATAAATTGTATTTTTTAACTCTACGAAAGAAAAATGAAGTATACATATTTAGGTTATGGATTTAAATTGTTTCAGTCAATGCAGAATGCGTCGATTTTCAGGTAGAGGGGTGTTCAGTCATTGGGTACGAAAAATTGCGAAAACCCAGTGAATGAACAATGGCAAAATTTCTTTTGATTCAAAAAGAAATTTGAAGTTTCTTTGAGATATTTTCATTTTTGTACTTTTTTGTAATGCAGATAGTTTTATATGCTTATTTATTTATGTATTTCATTATATATTTTATAATTTCTTTATTTTTGTCTTTGTAAACAATGCACTTTTTACTGAGTTTTATCTTTTATCTATCTATATCTCTATCTGTATATTAACCTACCTACCTACATCTATCTTTTTATATCTTTATCTCTCTTGATAGATAGACAGGTAGATAGAGAGATAGAGAAATAGAAATATATATACAAAGAGAGAGAGAATAGATAGGCAGATATGTATGTATGTTTGTATATAGATAGATAGATAAATAGATAGAAGAAGATATAGAGATAGATATATAAAAAATAAGAGGTAAATAGATATATAGGTAGATAAATATAGAGATAGAATAGGTAGGTAGATAGATCGATAGATTTATTGACAGATAAATAAATAGGTAGTGGTTAATAGATAGAGAGACTAATATAGAGATAGATAGCTAGGTAGAGAGACTGATATAGAGATACATAGTAGGTAGACATATAGACAGGTAGATAGACCGATAGATATAGATTGGTGGATATATATAGATAGGTAGATATACTGATAAGGAGATAGATAAGTAGATAAGTGGACAGATAAGTAGATATATATGTATCGATAAGTAAATAGATAGATAGATAGATATATAGATGGATAGATAAGTAGACAGATAGAGAGATAAGTACATATATAGATAAATAGATAGATAAAGTAGCTAGATAAATAAATAAGTAGATAGATGGATAGATAAGTAGATATATAGATAGATAAGTACATATATATAGATAGATAGATAAAGTAGCTAGATAAGTAAATAAGTAGATAGATATATAGATAAGTAGGTAAGTAGATAAATGAGTAGATAGATAGATCGATAGATAAGTATACAGATAAATAGATAAGTAGATAGATAGATCTCAAAGAAACTTAGTTTCTTTTTGAATCAAAATTTATCATGTTCATTCACTGGACTAATTTCTGTTCATTTACTGGTTCGAGGTGTTCATTCACTGGGTCGTTGTGCCATTTTTTCTTTAAACACCTAAAAAAGTGGGAAGCGGTACCATTTAAGTTAACGCAATTTTTTAGAGATATTTACATAGATCAATTAGAATGTTTTAGCTATCACGATCTGTATAGTATAAAATTTAAAATTACTAGGGTTTTTAAAAAATGAAATTGTGCTTAACTGTTCATTCACTGGTCGTTCTACCCTATTCTACTGCTGCTATTTTTATTTATCGTTTTCTAAACTTAATTTATGTTTTATCATTAGTCATAGATGATAACATTGAGTAAGAATGGCGAAAAAGTCGATTATGGTCACATGTGCCCATAACTGAAAAAATAAATTTTACTTGACTGGTTATGGGCATATTAGGTTGAGGAGATCCTATGATTGGTGTATTTTACTGTGCATATGCAAATTTATATATTTATATTTTTCCTGTGGCAACGCCTCTGGGATTGCAGTTTTATACTGCGGTCTCTGGGACGAGCGGGAAAAACTGTAAGACTGCGGCGGCATGATGTATACAATATAATGGTTCTTCAATAAAACCAAGCAAAACTACAATTGTGTCAGCCTCAGCTATTTCTCAAAATAAGTTAACCAGTCCACTACCAGTGATCAACATATGGTCCAGCAGCCGGATAATAAAAAGGCTAAAACATATAATAAAGCTGAGTTGAACCGATTAAGGGGACGCGTAAAAGCAAAGCTCACGATTATAACTAAATTTGATGAAAAAGATAAAGAATTGTGTGAGAAGACTAAAGTTGAATGCGAAAGTAAATTACGTGATATCTCGGAATTAAAACAAGAATTGAAAAGGCTCTTCGAGTTATACGGTGAGTTAAAGTTGGATGAACAAGAATTCGAGTGTGATGAAATATTCATGGAATTGGATTCGATCTGCGACACTCTGGAGGTAAACATTAAATATTTCCTTACTGGGTTTGCTGATAAAACGGATAAGTTTAAAACTGAAGACTTTAGCGCTAACAATTCATTAAAGTTTGATTTGGCTGCTAAATTGCCTACTATCCCGTTACCTAAATTTAGCGGTAGAATTGAAGAATTTGCTAACTTTAAGGGTCAGTTTCAATCCATGATTTCTGCTAATGAAAACATTTCAGAAACTCAAAAATTATTCTATTTAAAAGCTGCCTTACAAGGTGAAGCAAAAATGTTAGAAACTAGTGAGGACACGTTTAAATCCTTGTTTAGTGCATTAGAAGCTAGGTATGAAAATAAACGTGCAATAGTGGATCTCCATATTCAGGAAATATTGGGATTAGAAAAAATAAATTTCGAAAACTCAAAATTATTGAGAAATTTATCTGATAAAGTTAAAAAGAATTTAAGAGGCTTAAAAGCGCTTAATTTAGAATGTAATGATCATTCAAATGCGATAATAACGAACATTGTTCTTCAAAAGCTAGATAAAGATTCTAGAAAGGCATACGAGTTATCTGTAGCTACTGGGGAAATTCCGTCATTACATGAATTATTACAATTTATAGATAACAGATCTAATGTGCTTGATCAATTAAATACGAGTATTTCTAACAAAAATGTAAAAGGGTTTCAAAATCCTATGTCAAAACCCAGAAATTTATTTATTAATGCCGATAAAAACATTAAACTTAGCTTTATGTGTAATAAACAACATTCTTTATTTAAGTGTAACCAGTTCAACAATTTAAATATTTCTCAGCCCTTAGAATTTGTAAAGAATCACAAATTGTGTAGAAATTCCTTAAGGCAACACAAGTCTGATTGTCGTTCAACATTCAAATGCTCTGTATGCTTTAAAAGGCATAATACATTGCTACATTATGAAAAAGACAAAAATGGCAGTAATTCAGTACCTTCAAATGTAAATGTTAACAATTCGTTTTCCGCGATAAAAGAATTTTCGTACAAACAAGAAGCGTCACTCGTCAGTGTGCTTCAAGGTCAGAAACCTGAAAATAGTGGGGTAAATCAGAATGTTTTTATTAAAGAGTTGTATAGCGAGGAATATTTCAGTAAAACGGCTAAACGCGATGATTCTGGTAGAGAGATATAGTAAAACTTCCAATAGAGGAAAAGAGTAGGTCATTAAGCAATTTAAGAAGCTTCAGAGATGTCGCAGAGAGACATTCGCCATTTCTTGCCACTCGCACTCGAAGGACTTTGATAGATGAAGGACATCAAGATTTTCCCGATACATGTGAAGTCGCACGCGGGGACTTTTGTGTCAATGACGTTCTGTCAGGTTCGGAAAATTTGGATCAGGCAAAGTTCCAACAGTCTGATCTCATTCAAGTTTTGCATAAAGAAGAAATGGAACTCCATAAATCGATGTCTAACTATCCCGACTTTCTACACACAAAATTTGAACATTCGTTTACACCTGAAGAAATGACTGGCAAGAAATTGAAAATGGTGCGTTCAAATTCGGATTATTTTAAATTTAAAATGACAGTGAATCTCAAGGAAAATTACACGAAAGGTGAAGTTCTTTTTACGATTTCTAGAATTTTCGAACCCCAGGGTCCAATGCAACCATTCATTTCGAAGGATAAAATGTTCCATCAGAGACTTTGGGTGTTGTTACTCAACTGATCGGATCCTTATCCCCCTAAGGAGTGGTGGAGTTGTTTGAAACAACTTCCTGTTATAAATCAATTGCAAATTCCAAGATACAGTCATCTTTCTAACGCAATTACTATTCAGCTACGCGGATTCGCTGTTGCTTCAAAACAAGCCTTTGGAACAGTCGTCTACTTGAATTCGATAGATGCGTTTGGATGGACAAATACGAGTCTCTTGTGCAGTAAATTAGCTGTAGCTCCTCTAGAGATCTCAACAATTTCTCGTTTGGAGTTGTCAGCGTTCCGTCTATTAGCGCGACTTACATCCAAGATTGTACCTGTGTTGCAGTTGCCAATGGACCATATTTACTTGTATAGTGGCTCGACCATTATTCTCACCTGGATTAAAACCCCTCCCGAGAAGTTGAAGCCGTTTGTATCCAATAGAATGAAGGTAAGTCAACCTATGGATCGAAATTACCAATATCAACATACCTCTTCTAAAGATAATATAGCGGATATTATCTCCCGTGGACAAGATGCAAGTGTTCTCTTGTCAAATTAGCAGAGGTGGGAAGAACCAGGGAATTTTATACCTCTATTAAGTGAACATTATTTTGAACTGAATGATCTCAATCAATCGTTATATTTCAGTAACCTGAAAGATACTCTTGAAACTGTTTTTAATTGTTACAAAAAATGTGCTTTTGGTAAATTTCCTGAATTTGAGTAATAATTATCGAAAATTAATTAATGTATTTAGTTATATTCTTAAGTTCAATTATAACTGCAAGAATGAAATGAAGAAGGTTGAACCATTTACTGCAGATGAGGTCACTGCCAGTGAATTGAAACTTTTATCGTTTGTCCAGCATGAATGTCTTAATAATGACTTTCAGCAGCTAAATTCGGGAAACCCGGTTAAAATCTCAGGTAAATTAAAATTGTTACCTTTTCATGATAAATATTTAAATATCAAAAGACTTGGAGGTCGTTTATCAAATTCCGAATTATCCTTTGATGCGAAGCATCCAATAGCAATGTCTAAACATCATAATTTATCAAGACTTATTTTATTAGATTTACACGTTAGAATTTCCCATCTAGGTGTGAAAGCACGATTGCATGCATTTACATAAATTTTTTGGATAATTCAGGGGAGAGATCTCTCTCGGAAAATTGTACATGAATGTGTGATTTGTGCAAAATACAAACCACGAATTTTAGAACATAAAATGGGAGACCTCCCACCCGAAAGCTGCAAACAAACTCTCTTTTTGAACACTGGCACTGACTTTGCAGGTCTATTCTATATTAAAATTCAATATCAATTTAAAGATGCATTGCAAAAGGTATTTACAATATTTGCATGTTTATCATCCCATACTTTCCATTTTGAAATTGTGTCGGCTTTAGCATCTGATTCGTTCATTGCTTTGCTAAAGAGATTTATGCCTTGTCTAGGAAAATGTGCTGGTTTATTTAGCGATAACGCAAAAACCTATATCGGTGCTTACAACGAACTCTATCGTTTGCACAATTTAGTAAGCCAACCAGATGCGACTTCATCAAAATTTATTTGCTTTGAAATAATCAAATGGAATTTTACTCCATCTAAATCTCAATATGGTGTCAAATCAATCAAATTTCATTTAAAACGGCGCAATGGGCAAATTGGATTTTACTTACAAAGAACTTTTAATAATCAGAAATCAAATCGAAAGAGTTCAGTGTAAAGTATATTTGCTTTATTGTGTATACATATTTTCATGTTTGAATGTTTTGATTGTAATTGAGTATTATATCTGTTCAATTTACTTCTGTGCATTCTATGGTATTTTACTGATAATTTTATTGGTAAATATTTTTGAAATCTATCAATTTCAACGCCGGGAGTATGTATTTTACTGTGCATATGCAAATTTATATATTTATATTTTTCCTGTGGCAACGCCTCTGGGATTGCAGTTTTATACTGCGGTCTCTGGGACGAGCGGGAGAAACTGTAAGTCTGCGGCGGCATGATGTATACAATATAATGGTTCTTCAATAAAACTAAGCAAAACTACAATTGTGTCAGCCTCAGCTATTTCTCAAAATAAGTTATACAGTCCACTACCAGCGACCAACAATTGGTAAAAAGCAAAGAAATGAGTACGTACCAATAAAATTGCCGATACGAAGTAGCAATTTCAGGTCCTTAAGAAAGAAACCCTCCAAAAAATTAATTGCAACGAAAACTTTTTTTTTAAACATTTTTTTAAAACAAACATAAAACTTATGTTTGGAGAATCCATAATAGGGATTTTATTAAAAGCTGGCATTCTGTGCAATCATTAAATTAACGCCTCTGAAAGTGCAAATAAACAAAATTGAAATAACACGCATAAAATTAGAAAAAAAAAAATAGATTTTGATGCATGGAAATTTGAATTATAGATTTTTGTTTTGACAAGTTTTCTGCTGTCACAGACAAAATTTGAAAAACTAAAACCCTTTGTTGAATCGAGTATTCATAGAAACACACTAACGTATGAAATACACCGCCAACTCAGTCAATTCCAGCCGAGGACTGCAATTTCGTGCTTATTAGCACTCATCAGCCCGGCTAGGAAGTGTCTGAGCTGGAGCCCTTAGCTTCCTTAAAAGATTTTCCACCTCCAGCTCAGCTACTTCCTAAGCCGGGCTTATGAGTGCTAATAAGCACGAAACTGCAGTCCTCTGCTGGAATTGACTGAGCTGGCGGTGTATTTCACGTGTTGCTTCCTTAGCCCTAGCTATAGGGCGGTATCTTACTGAATACACTTACGTAGTGTCAAATAAGAAAAAACCTGAAACGTATTTGGTACTAGGTTGTTGTACTAAATGTTGATGCAATTAAAGCGTTCGGTTGCATTAAGTCAAATTTTGTCTCCAACACGGACTAAATATTTATAAAAGCTTTTTTTATTATTTATTAAATTTACATCCCTCTGACGAGTTATATTTTATTTGTAATCATTTATTTTTTTTTTTCCATTTAATGATAAATGTATATTCATGCAAATTTTTATATAGTGAATAACATTTTACCAGTATTTCGTGAAGCATGTTATCAGTTACCAACCAAATTTTCACAGGCTGTCATGTAAGGTTTCCTACACTGTTTCCACATCTATAGGGCTGGTAAAAAAATTATTTAATTTTCTGTGACTCGTATTTATTTTATTTGGCGTTTAATTTAAGGATTGGAATAAATGCACATTTTTGAATTTATATTTTTTTTTCTCTGGATTAAAAAAGTTCCTATGATTAAATTTAAAAAGAAATACATTTTTAACTATTTTAAATCATAAAAAAAATAATCTTCTGCACGGGTTAAATGCACTTATAGATTTTAAGCTTTCCTTTTTCTGTTTTTTTGCTTTGTTCTGTCTAAAAATTGCTCAACTAATGGCAAGACGTTTTCAGCATTGTTTAATGATTTGAATTAAAACTATTCCAACACAAAGGCGAAAGAGAAGTTACAGATGTTTTTTGTGTTTTATTTTGCTTTGTTTGTGAGAGCAAGTTTTAATTTTATGTCTTTTTTTTCATTACTCTCTCTCTCTCTCTCTCTTTTTCCTTTACATTAAGACTTTAATTTTATCCGTTTCAGATAATGTTGGATGATATTAATCTCTTTAGTCGACTAAAACATTTTCCCCATGCAAATTTAATGAAATATTCTTTTTGATAAGTTATTCGCAAAATAAATCTTGTTAAAAGCTCAGAAGTTTTTGCGTACAACTTATTACTTCTAGTGTTATGATTGCATTTTTTTATTGAAGTGAAAAAAAAAAACAAATCTGTAGCATTTAAACAAAAATAATAACAAAACAAAACCAAAGCACAAGTGCTAAGTGTTGTTAAAAATTGAATTATGATTTTGAAGATTCATTCCGAACGATAAACTTATCGACCTATATATAACAGTTTTTCTTTTCATGCTTGATTTGTAAAACTTTTTTTCCGCGCATTTTTAATATATTTCAATACAAAATAGTTATTTCTTACTAATTTATATCTTTTATTAATATTTAGTATGTTGTTTTAAATTAATATCGATACCTATTTATTTATTCATTTTGTAATTTTTGACCTATTATTTTCTTAATGCAATGTAACTAAGGGAAAAAAATTTCTTATTCACAAAAGATAATATGAATGCAAAAGTTGTAAAAGTAAATCACTTAAAATTTATCTTTCAAAAAATCTTATTGAAGCAACAAATTCAAAATAAAAGATCGTTATAAAAAATAAAAAAAGAGTATTTGCGAGATATATTGACTTGAGTGAGATAGGTAGTAGTTGATGTAAAATTGATGATCTAAAATTGAGGAATGTCTACAACAGTTAAATTTTATATCACAAGATTTTTTTTCTTTGTTTAGGTAAGTTTTTTTTTCTTTTCATTTTTTTAGATTTTCTGCTTAGAAAAAAAAATCAGACCCATAACCACTTAGTATAAAATAGCAAAAAACCTTTAGATGATTATTAGTTTTGATCCACTCTCTAGAAGTCTTGATCATCCGTCTTGATATGTGAAGCGATCATATGTCTGTTTTCCGCCTACCAATGTGGATTAATGTTGACAAACACGATGTATATAACAACGGAAAACAAGAAACACTAAGTTGTAAAACTTCTGAAAGACTTTATCGAAAAACTAGTAATGTTATAAGTGTTATAAGTGAAAAAAAAAAATAGTTTTCTGAGAGCTAACTGAAAATTTCTACCATCATCTGTTTATAAACAAAGCATTTTTTTTTACTCATGATTATTATTAGTGGAATGCGTTTTTTCCGGGCTGCATACCATAATATGCCGAAAGTATTGGGAACTGGCGCCGCCATCTAAGATTTTGTTTGTGTATTTTTCAGTTTTCGTTCAGTGTCTCAAAAACTGTTTCCTTCCGAAAAAAAATATCACCTCAGAAAGAAAAGAGCATAAAATTACCTTTAAAATGGTGAGTTTTTACTGTTGCCGGAGGCTGGGCAATAGTACTGTATACTATACTCGTAAAGTTTGAACCCTAGTCCGAGGTTTTTTTTTTTTTTTTAATATTTTTTTAAAGATATGGGGGGATTCCAGCGAGTTTTTTTTTTCTTTTTTACAAAAGAATGTTAACTACCAATTTAGATGAGTAACAGAAACTATGGGACTTAGGATTGTATTCCACCTTAAAAGGAAGAAGAATGATAACAAAAACTTTTAGCTTAAAATATCAGCCCTTAAAAAAAATGGCCAAAGGTTGTGTATGCAACGATACGAATGGTTACACACTCTGATATATTGTTATGCGAAAAACTTAAGTGCTAACAGCGGTAACTAAGTACTTTCCATCACAGTTTACACCAGCAACCTAAAAAAAATCGGTTGAATTTGCTTTAATATTCCTCTAGTGATCTTTTGGTCAGCCACCACACTGGTTTTCGTAACGGCATCTTACGCCGAATCCAACTTCATCGTGCTCTGAGGATTCTCTGTGCACAGAAGAGAAGTCCAGTTGGTTGAATGCCAGTAAGCAAGGAGATCAAGTCACATGGCCACCACCTTTGATATGCCTCGTGGAAAATGTATGGAGATTCAACGATCATTATAATTTACTAATTTCTATTGCTCAAAGATTAATGGAGTTTCTCGTTCCATTGAAATCATCCTCTTCTCAAAAAGGAAATTCGCTTATCTTATTTTCTGGAAACCACTTAGTTTTACTTGGAATGTAAAGCACCAAGCTTCAACTAAAATTGCAAATGTGCTTAGCTACGATGTTTTAAAATGGAAGAAAAATGGCAAAATTAGATAACACCCAAATATTTTAGAACCGGTGAGGAAAGTACCATACAAGAAGGATATTGTCCAAAATCGTTAACTATATTGTGGATTTTTCAAGAATGTGAAAACCGATTTTGTTTAGTAGGAATTCTAACAAATATTCAATAAACAAGAAATTTGAAATCAGGATACCTTTTCAGCTTAATAATTAACGCATTAAATGTAAAAATGAAGTATTTTCTAAGCTAAGGTAATTACCAACAAGAATATCCTTCTAAAGATTATAACAGCATTATCAGCAACCTGACGTGGATATTTAATGCAAAAAGAAACCCCTCACAAAACAGGAACTATTTTAAAACTTACTTTCTTTTTATTTCAGATTTGGAAGAAGACTTTGGAGTTAGAAATGCTCTGATTGGAATAATTGGAGGGACAATTTTTGCCATTCTTCTTTTTGCAATTGCAATCTTACTTGTCTTGAAGTTTCAGAGAAAGAGAACTATAAAAGGTAAGACTTTTTATTTTAGCTTAAATTTCTTTCGCCTGTTTTATTATTTTCTTTTTACATAATGTCTAAACTTAAATACTTATAAATTATTACGTATTATATACGTAGTTAAAGAAATCAATTTTGCTGTTTCCTTCTTTTAAGGGAGAAATTACAGTCCTGATGCTGATAAGTATGTATACAATTTCTCATACTTTCTCGTGATAAAATTAAATACTTATTTTTGAATGTATTAAAAATCAAATAATATTCCTGTATTATACTAGTTACTATACTTCTGCATTTTTATACGATAATGAAGTCATCGGCAGCTAGCCCCGAATTTTCAATGATAGATTAACATATTACTAGGACTCGACCGATGCATCGGCCTGGCCGATGCATCGGTGCCGATGGTTCAACAATTTAGGCATCGGCATCGGCGGCCGATGCTAACTTGCAGGAAACATCGGCCCATCGGCCTTAAAAACATCGAGAAGCCGATGGCATTGGCCGATGTTTTCGAAAAAAAAAAGACCTTTGCTGTTTTACTTTTTAATGCAAAGTAAAGGGAGTTATTGTTTTCATATAAAATTGTTCACTTAAACTTCAGTATGAATTTCTATTTTAGCTACCCCTGAAAGAGTTTTTGATACTGCATTCAGGTACCAAACAAGTTAATTATTGCGTTGTTTCTTGCGGCTGTATGTACGTATGTATCTCTCATAAGTCATAACTCAAAAATAGTAAGCTGTAGAAGGTTAAAATTTCGCATGTGGGTTATGCGTATGTTCCAGATGTGCACATCCCTTTTTGTTTTCGATCGGGTCTTCTAAAAAGCCTATTTACTCATTCTTTGTGGCTATTAATTACTATTTCAATACAAAACTAATATAGCTTCTCAGACTAACGATCATTTGGTGATACACTCTATAACAAAAAAATCGACGCACCAAGAAGGAGTGATCCGATTGAGACGAAAATTGGTGGATAGAAAGACAATGCACAGAATAGTAAATGATTAAATTCTTAGAACAATTGAATAATTTATGTCAGAGTTACAGTAACAAATTCAATAAGATATTGACCCGCCTCTAGCCTAGATACAAGCTGAAGTACGACGTGGGAAACACCGATAAAGATCCCGGAGATTGTCCTGCGGTATTTCCGGCCAAATTATCTCCAATTGTCGGACTTATGATGTCGTCGACGTACCACTGTGCAGTAAGTGTACCTCTAATTACGACTAAAGGGGTCCAGTTATCAAAGGAAATGGCACGCCAGACCATAATGCCTTGTTGAGGGCCAGTGTGGCGTGCAAAAGTGAAACCAGGATCCCTCCTCTGCCCTGGGTGTCTCCAAACACGTCTTCGATGATCGTCATGACACAGTTGGAAGCGGGATTCGTCGCTAAAGACTATACATCCCCAGTCGGCACCATTCCAACCTGATCGAGCCATGCACCACAGTAATCTGGCTCGGCAGTGTGTAGGCGTCAGTGGCAGGAGGCGTAACGGTCGGCGCGAGCGTAGATTTCGTTGTCCCAACCGTCTGTTAATGGTCATGATGGACACTGGTGTTTGGGTTGAACGTCTGATGGTTCATAGAGATGAAGAAAGCGCTGTGACAGCTGATCAGACAATCACTCTGTCATCACGATCTGTTGTGACCCTAGGTCGACCGCTAACATCCTGACGCTGAACTCTGCCATTTTCCTTCCATCCTTGCCCGCATCGCTTCGACTCAAATGATGAGCGATTTTCCGATTTGACCAACCGGCCTCTTTCAATCTAATGATATGACCTCGTCTAAACTCTGACAGTTGCTCGTAATGAGCACGAACCATGCGGCGAGGCATTTTTAAGTTGTTGAATGGTAATCTTAATCGCAATCAAACCGAAAGTTTTAACAATTGTTGAAGAACTGCTCTTTAAATACATCTGCTGGATGCGCAGTTTCGATGCGCTGGAGATCAAACTATTCATTCATTGGACACCAAATTTTAATCATTTGCACATCTGGTTAAAAAAATCATGCATACAAAATTTCAAAGCAATCGAATGATTGCTTCTTGATGCGTCGATTTTTTTGTTTTAGAGTGTATATTGCCGAATTGGAGACTATGGAAACAAATATGAGATGGCGAAACCTGTTTGTGTCATTTTGTTAGATTCCCGTTGAACCGATGGTGATTTTTAGAACACTTACGTGCCCCCCCCCCCTTTCCCTCCCTGTATTTCTGAAATTAAATTGTAGATGCACTTCCGAGTTGTTTAAAACTAACACCATTCATAAAATTAGAGATGTTTTTTTTTTTCAAACTTAATCTATTGTTTAGGAAGAATTTAGAGCATTAATGTAAAAAATTGATTAAAGACGTTTTGAATGGTGACATAATTCGGAAATCAATGGGAATTTTGAATTTTTTCTTCGGAAGTGCTGAAGTCGACTCAGAATCTCTTCCGAGGCGTTGGTGGTAGCGGTTCTGTACTAAACAAATGAAGCCGAAGTTGGGAACGAAGTTTAATGTTGTGAGTTACTCCAAATTCAGCGGGTGCCTTCCCCCTCCCGCCCCTCCCTCGTCGCTTCAAGCATTTCTTAAATATTTAGCGATTATTTATTTTGCTCAAGAAGTGTCATTTTGCGTATTTCTCATTCTTGTTTCATCTTTATTTCGCAATGCGCCATCTTTTTTGCATCATTTATAACGATCGATTTTTTTCCTATTGTAAGTAACTATTTTCATATATTTTTATAAAATCAATTAACGAGTTATTTTCGTTTCATCATACTTTTAATAATATGTTATAGAAAAGTTTCAAGGATTTTCTATTAAACAATTTTTTAAATTTCAGCAAATTATTGTTGAATTGAAAAATTTAATTTGAACTTGTTTGTAGTGCTTCATAAAAGATTTTAAGCAATCAAATTGTTCAATATTATGTGTGCAAACATCAGATCAAGTAGTATATGTATTCAGTTATTATTAACTTGGAGTAAATATTGAGTTTGTTTCTTGTAGCTGCGTTTTAAGAACCTCATTCTTTTCATGGCTAATTCTTTTTTCAGAAAAATTTATGTCACTGTTATAGCTTTTATGAAAAATGCAAATTTTTCTATTCATAAATTTTAAATAAGTATAAAAATATTCCTATTATGATTTAGTAATGTAATTTATCTGTTACCTTTTTTATTTAATTTCATGACTAAAAAATGTCTACGAGCAATCTTTCCACTTTAATTGCGTAATTTGTTGACGGTTTCTTATTTTTATTCTTATTTTTTTTGAATGATTAAACAACATAATTTAAAGTTTTTAACTATGTATAGTGTACATAATCCATACATTATTACAATATTGCTGAAATTTTAGTTATATGTTCAATTAAAAAAAACAAAACAAATAAGTTGGTTATTAAACAGTGTCTTTGTTTTTCTTTCCTTTTTTTTGGCTGTTGTTCTTTCTCTATCATCATACAAGAGTCAAAAAAGAGAAGCATAACTACATCCTATATAGATTGTACGTAGTACGATCCAAAATTTCGGGGACAAGCTGTATGAAACTTTACCCAGAATAGTTCACATTACCGAAGCACATCCACCTTCAAAGGGTCACCTTGAGGGACTATGTACTTCTACCAGTGTTCATATAACTTTTGGAAACACTCCTGGAAGCCTTTTTCGCAACCTACTATATGATGCAGCTTTATCTTCTCCTGACGAAGAAAGCGGCGTCCATGCAAATGTTTTTTTGCTGGGAACAAGTAAGGGCCACACGGAGCTAAGTCCGACGAAACGTTACGTTATTTGTTTGTCTTATCAGAGCATTGATCAATCAAACCGTGCATCCTCATCATGAAATTCGTCTTCTCCCCCACGATGAAGTTAAAGCAACAGCGCAAGAGGCCTTACAGGATGTTGCGAAAAATGGCTGCCAGGAGTGCTTCTAAAAGCTATACGAACGTTGGCAGAAGTGCATAGTTGTTCAAGATAATTATTTTGTAGATAAATGTGCTTCGGTAATGTGAACTATTCAGGGTAAGGTTTTATACTGCTTGTCCTCGAACTTTTAGATCATACTACGTACGTATGATTTTTCTACCTACTTCTGAGTGACGCAAGTTTACGCGTATGACGACATCACAAGAGAACTGGCGATAATTAACTGATGAGGTGATCAAAAAGGATTATTTTGGTCATCTATATTTTCTTTGGTACATATGCGTGTACAGATGTGCCGAAAAAACTTATGAACTTTAATTAGGTGATCGTAGAAATTAGGTCAAAATTTGATTTTTTTTTTGTTGATTATAAGTCCTTATTCGTAAGAAGGAAGTAAAGTGAAATGAATAAATGATCCTTTAAATCCCTGACAATCTTTTTAATTTATTTCCGTTGATTTTTTTTTTTTTTTTTTTTGCCATCGGCCAACGGCATCGGCCATCGACCATCGGCAATCGGCCATTTGGAGGAAAACAATCGGCAATCTGCCATCGGCCATCTTTGAACAATCGGCCAACAATCGGCATCGGCCCATCGGCCAAAAAATGCCATCGGTCGAGCCCTACATATTACCATGAAGAATTACAAATAAAATTGTCCTTAATATGACATATGAGGCAGTGAGAAGCAAAGTGATGTAAGTGGACTTTTTGAAGTTTTGAGTAAAACGCGTTTAAAGATCAGATCCTAGGTAGGCTTTCATTGAATTTGTTTTCTAAATCAAGCTGTATACTGAAACCTACTAGGGCTACCAGTACTATACATTGCCCCAAGATAGAGGAGGGGTTCACCTACCATGGGTGGGGTGTACTGGTTATCTCCAAATTTTTAATTTTTCCACTTGCATTACTTTGCTAACTGCCTCATATGTCCTTTCAAGCATTTTTTGGCATAATATAATAAATTCGCAACCGAAGTCTGAACCCTATACAGTTAGCACTAACGATTATAAAAAAAATATATTGCTTAAAATCATTTTTACCTGTGCCCAAGCAAAAACGACGAATTTTAAAATAGCAAGCTTTTAAATTAGTATTTGGTTACTTAGCATAACACTTCTCGTTTGTTCTTTATGCCGTTTTTGTTTTTCTTGTATAATGAATAATTCCATTCTAGGTGTGACGCACACCTTATGAAAGAATGCAAAGACCCATGCGTCACTAATAATCAAGGTCCAGATATTATTCCTGAAAAGAGTTTCTTTCAAGGTACGGTGTCGATTTCATTATTTTGTAAAATATATTTGTTTTCAACTGAAATCTTTACAAAATATCTCTTTAGTATTTCTAGTTAACTAAAAACTCTTTTCGAGAAAGGAAACCACAAGTTCAATTATGAAACAAAAGATTTACTATATAATAATTTGTAAATGTGTATTGGATATTTAATGAATTTAAAAGAGTATTCATTTTTATAGAAATGTATTTAACTTTCTACTTAAAAAACTGTTGCATTATTCATAAGTGTTTTATTTTGAAGGTTTTTTTTCTGATAAAACAAATTTATTTTCATGTTTAAAAAGGAATGAGAGCTTGTTTTGGGGCGTATCTGAAAGTTTGAAATGTCTTACGAGGAGACGATAGGAACTCGTTTTTCTGAAAAACAATTAAACATGTACTTTATGTGTGGGGTTCTTTATACCAAGGATGCTAAACTTAATCGTATGAGGTATAATATTTTTCAGGGTTTCCATTTTCAACATAAATGTGATTGAAATATAGCAAATAACTGTACAATTTCAATGGGATAAAGTCTCAGTAGTACGCTATGAAGCAGCCCCAATTTAATAAAATTCTCGCATCTTTTGCGATAGACATAGCTTTATGCCGATGCAAAATACCATTACATTCTGCATTTGAATCAGTTACGTCTCGAAAAAGGGAATGCTTTAAAACATTATATCCCCACCATCGGATTGTGCATCCTCGAAATATAGAAAAACCCTGTATCATTTTTTCTCTTGGAAAAACAAGTTGATACCGTCCCCTCGTAAGTGTCAGTATTTAAAATAATAATAATAATAATAATAATACTTTTATAAACACAATTCATATCAAGAAAATATATACTTATATATTTTTTTCTGAATGCTATCTACGTTAATTCAGTCAAGTTACTGTTGTATTTTCTGATAACATGTTGTTGTTTTTTTATCCGTTTTATTAAATCCGCAATTGAATTTCTTCTAAAAAAGCAGAGCCGCATATATATATTTTTAATTTTCAGTCTCAAGTTTCAGATTTTAAAACGAATTCCACAAAAGCTAAAAATGTTTACAACAAAGTCTGTATTTTCAATAGTGGCTTTAGTTTGCTTCATTCATTTGACTGGATTAATAAGTTCCACTGAATAGATCAGTGGGAAAATCACTCATTTTTTTTTAATTCCAAGACAGTCGTTCTCATTAGTTAAATTTTTCAGTGCAATTTCTTCAAAATTTAACAGGAATTGACAGTTACATGCGTGGTTGTTATCATTTTTATGATAATTAATTTGCTAATTTATTCCAGATTTTTCTTTAACAATGTGACAGAATTATAGCAACTGAATTTGAAAAATATTCGAGTGCAGTTTTGTCAATCAACACTTAAATTTCACGCAATTTTTGTGATGCAGAAATGCGCCACGTTTTAAAAACGATAATAATATCAACACATTTTTTGAAACTTTTACATTCATAAAAGTTTTAGCTAGTGGCAGATGATCTTATTAGCCAAATGTTCCAAGCCGACTCCGGTAAAAAAAAATAATTTTAAATTGCAAAATTTCATTAGCATATTCAAACATGTTCACAATATTTACTCTGCATGGTACAAGTATAACCCAAAAAAATTATTGTAAGTTAAAAATAAAATGCTAATGTAGCTGTACACTTAAGACCGAAATAAGACTATTCTACTACTTTACGATCTCCTAAACATGGTACTAGAAACATAATGTACGGTCAGTTTCGGTATTAGTTTATAATAATAATGTTTAGCAGTTTTGTAGTTAACTCAGCAGCTATCTACTGTTCTAAGCGGCTTTTTCGTTTGATTTTAGGAAAACGAAGCTAAGAATCGGGAATGTGGGCTCGTTTAGTTCTACATGAATCTTCTGTTAAGCTGAAAGTTTTGATTTTTCACTGAATTGAATTGAATTATTGAATCAACTTTCAAACGGGTTAGGAAGTGTAACCAGGTGGAAAAGTAATGGAATTGCGTCTCCTCTTTCACACGGTAGTCAACTGTTCCGCGAGTTCCCAGCACAGCAGGCACTTGTGCCTTTAAAATTCTCATCAAACATGATAAGCCGATATGCCGGGTGTGACGACACACTGGGCACAGTTGATTGTTGTGTTCAGAAAGACAGGCGATTCATTTATTTGTCAAGCTGGTTACACTTCCAAATACCCCCCCCCCCCGTCTGTTCGAATGTTGATATAATTAAGTTGCCTCGTGTTAAGGAGGCCTACCTGTCAAGAGGCCAGCTTAGAAGTTTCTAATAAAAATAAGGATTCATGGACAACTGGAATGTTAACAAAAAAATAAATAATTAAATAAATAAATAAAAAAGATTAATGAACACCTAAATGAATTTCATCTATACATATAAAAATGAATGTTTGTCTGTATGTCATCCATGAACTCAAAAACTACCCGGCAGATTTGGCTGAAACTTTCACCGTTTGTTATTTTTGGTACTGGGAATGTTTATAGACCAGTTCGAAAAAATCCGATAGATAGTTCCTTTTTTATTCCAATTTAAGTCACAATCCATTGAATAAATACGAATAAAATTATTGGCTGCGGAAGTTAATTCTCCGTGGAAAAATACATATAGATAGCAATTTTTGTAATAATCGGTCCAGGTATCAAGTGAAGCCGTGACTATACTCAAATTTTGTACTCACGCAGTTTGCAAGATCAATCAATCGCTAAAAATATCAAATAGAAAAAGTTTTAAATCCCCCCGTTGCATGAAAAGCCATAAAACAATAAAGAAAGAATTTATTTGTTCAAACTCAAGAAAAATGGCAACAGCTAACTTCTTATCAGTGAGATCTTTCACGCGAATTAATTTCTGCAGCCGATAATTTTATTCGTATTTATCCAATGGATTGTGACTTAAATTGGAATAAAAAAAAAGCTATCGATCGGATTTTTTTCGAACTGGTCTATAAACATTCCCAGTACCAAAAATAACAAACGGTGAAAGTTTCAGACAAATCTGCCGGGTAGTTTTTGAGTTCATGGATGACATACAGACAAACATTCATTTTTATATATATAGATATATATATAATACTAGAAAAATAATTTTCTTCCGGAATTAGAGGTAAATTGAAAAACTAAGCGTTGCCACTTCAGGAACTTGCAGCAATTCTAACTGAAATAAAGTATTATATTAAACAATAACTGTTGCAGATGATATTTGCAACAGTGTATACTAGTAAGCTGATTTATACTTCTTATTTTTGAAATATACATAGAATTAATTTATTTTTACCACAATGTAAGCGAGGGTGCATGAAAATGTTATAGAGGCTATGACTAAGAAACGTGACGTGTTAGACACCCATATAATTTGGCAATTTTGGTTACAATTAAATAAGTAACTCAATACACGTGTCAGTGTTCATGTTAAGAAAATCGTGTGACACAGTGTGTTTAAAGATTTTTTTTTTCCTTTTTAATTCCTTAAGAAAGTTGTGAATATATTTTGCTGAAGCAACACAAAGCAAATGGAGTTTTGGTTTAAATTCTTTGTTCTAAATAATGTGACATAAAAACTGAGTATACACTCTTAAATGTTTCATCGTGTTTTTGTCATATTTTAATCACGAGTTCTCTTATAGAACGAACGGACACCATGACGAAAGTGAGTGAATCTGAAGAAGACGCAAATCTTTCAATAATTAAAACAGATAGAAAATATGGTGAATACCAAAGTGTTACTTACGGAGAAGATCCTGAGCTCATATCGGTAAATGTTGACAAATGTTTAACGAGTTGCTAAAATATTTTCAATTATCAATGTATTGTTTACTTTCATATCTAAAGTTTTGACAAATCCATTTTATTTTCGGAAACGGAAAATGGAAGGCGATTTGACTGCTTTAGTTAATTTTTTTTAAAGAAAAACGTGTCGAAAACGATTTTATTTTTTTATGAAATGCATTCATTTGAGATGCTTTTTTTTTCCTTTTTTTTAAGTTTATTTTTATTTACTTTTTGTTAATGGAATAAGTGTAAAATCCATGGTTCTATATTTTTTACTCAAAAAAAAAAAGAGTTTTAACTTTTTTTTGATAAAGAATATTTATTTTGTTGTAACTTCTATTTCTTATACTTATTATTTCTAAATGTTTCTTAAAGATTTAAAAACTTTTTTGCGGAAAGATGCTTTTGCTTTGTATAAAGATTCTAATACTTTGCTTGTACGCTTGTTAATTTGTTACATAAATTTTTCATCATTTTTTTAAACTGATAAGCAAAATTTGTTTTAAGAAACCAGCTTTAAAATCCTGAAAAGCTGTTGTAGAAGAATTTTTTAATATTAGCTAGGGGAGGGTGGCCCAAAGCGTTTAGGTTTTCGAAAAATGCTCGAAAATTGTAGTTTTTGGATTTTTATCGTAACAATTTCGGTTTTATTTTCTAGCCGGATTTTTTTGAATTTCAAAATAAAAAGTGATTTTTGTATTATTTCAAACTCAATATTTATTTATTATCAAATACTATAAATACTTGAAAAACCCGCTTTGTCCTACCAGGGGGCCCAAAGCGGGTAAGCTTAACTAATTGTGATTTGGTACACTTGATAATCAAATACGAAGTTATATATAATTAAAATAATTGACTAGCTACCTGCCATTATAAAAAAAAATGTATAGAAAAGTTGTACTTATCTAATTTTAGTCAGCACATTTGTTTATAAAACGTAAAGAAATAACTGATTAAATTAATAGACTTATTAATTGCCATCCTAAAAAATAACTTTTTAAAGTTATACTTATCCTATTGAAATAGCAAATCTAAGTCAGCACATGTGTCAAGAACTTATAAATAAATGTATAATTAAATTCTATACCCGCTTTGCCCGAAGGCACGATTTTTTTTTCAATACTTATAAACTTAAATTTAAAAAAAAGAAACAAACGAAATCATCATCGTAGTTCGTATGTGAATGGGGTCAGAATAACGTAATATTATTGACAATCAAAAAAAAGAGCTGGTCCTGGACTAATCACAAGTTACAAAACTTCATTTTTTTAAAAAAGAAATGTATATTTTTTTGAATTTTAAGCCTGGTTGCGCCATGCCTCTTCACTGCTACTTCACTGGGACTAATTAAAACTCGGAGGTGTTCGGGTAAGCACGACATACGTATGCATCGTCACTTACTCACCAGGGGGGTGGGGCAGACGGAAGCCTACCCGCTTCTGGCCACCCTCCCCTACTTAAGATAATTTTGAACATACGCTGAAAAGTAAAGTTGGTATACGGGAAAGTAAGATAGATCATTTAGTTCTGCAATGAAATTTGTGCTTTTTAAAGGGAAAAAAAAGATAATTAATATACAAGTCTAGTTTGAAACAGTCAGAAAAAAGTGTGCCTAACGTATAAGAGTAAGGAGTACACCACTAAAATTTCTTTCTGTACACTTTCTCTTTGTTATTTTCACTGCAGGTTCTCTAAAGTAACTGCTGCTACATTTTTGCGTGTGTCATTTCGCAATATTTCAGAGAACCAGCCCTTTTATAGTTGAACCTGTTTCTTTTAACCCCGATAGCAACCAAGAAAAACTTGAATTTTAATGTTTATTGTATGTCAATATTTTACGCAATTACCAAGAAATATGTATCCTTTTTTTTTTTTTTTTTTGCAAATGTTGTTATTTCAGAAGTATTTTCCAAAGATAACTAAATGTTTCTTTAATTGCATTCCTTAAGGAAATCCAGTTACCTTTTTTAGATTAAAGAGATTTTCCCAAAACCAACACATTAAATTAAAATTGCAGCTTAAATTTCACGTTGTATTTGTTCTGAAGTTATTGTTTTTTTTAATTATTTTTAATAATATGTTATTTTTTGCGTGCATAAATACATGTAGATGTCAAAATTGGTCCAATCGCCGTGCTGAAAAAAATAATTATTTATTTCATCAAAATGTGTTGTATGATTTTTTCGAACATTAAGCTCTTGTTAGATTGTTTAACTTCTTTTTTATTGAGCTATTCATCTCTTTTCAGACGCCTAAAAAGCTGCGGCTACTACAAGAAATTGAAGGTGACACAGAAGAATCTGGAATCACTGTTGAAACACCACTAATTTCTAGTATACCTTCTGTACTTCAGGTAAAATAATAGATACATTTCTCGACAAGCGTTGGGGTGTTATTTTCATTTTGTGAAAAGAGATTGTTAGCGACAATGGAGAAATTAACATTAAATGAAACTAATAACCAATTGAAAAACTGTATAGCTGTGATAACAGGAACGTAATTATAAGTACCCCCAAGTTTTCAATTTTTGTCCAGATATATGTAAGATGAAGAGCTTTCGAGACCATGTTTTAATTAAACGCCGCATGTGCTTGAGAGATCTAAGTAGTGTTAAACTTAAACAAAAATCGATTTTTTTGGAAAAAAAAATAGGCTGTACTGCCATTTATTCTGAACATTTTAGTACCAAGTTTTTATCGATACGGGAAAAAAATTCCCGAGATATTAAATAAAATATATTCGGGATTTCGTTTGACAGTATACACCCTGTCCACTTTAAACACATTTTTCTCAAAACGCAAAATTTGGAGTTTCGCACATTACATTTCAAAAACTTGCTGTTCTATTGCTTTGAAATTTTCTGTGAATGTTTTTCGTAAATTACTTTAAAACTTATACAGCAATTTGACTTAAAATATGTGAAAATAAATATTTATGACAATTTTTACCCTCAATTATAAGTTTTTAAACACATTTTAGGTTTTATAAGTTAAAAGTATTTAAGTTTTTAATTTTTTTTTTTTTTTTTGAAGAAAGGGTGCATTTAAAGTATTTGATTATGATATATTTGTGAAATTTAAAAACTTTTTTTTAACATTAGCCTATTATTTAGCTCAGCAAAATGCGTGGAGTGAAACGTTCAGTTTTCTCGATTTCGAAAAAAGGCATTCAGATTTTTCCATTTTAAAAACAATAATTTATTTTAAACTAATCTAAGTATACTAAATCATTTGCTGATAAATGCAGTTACAATCATAAAAAATCAAATTACTGAGTTGTTTTTCTAAGGAGGTACAGATTTTTAAAAATCAAGTCCTCTTTCTACGTCCATTAGCATGGTAACACAATTGAGACCCCTTAAATCAAAGGAAAAAAAAAAGGGGAAAAAAATGTGTATAAATGCGTTTAGAAATTATTAGGAAATAGCGATCCTTGAGACGAAAAATATATTTGAATGATTTCCTGTGGTGTTTGCTTCAGCTAATAGAATAGGTAACATTTGCTACACAGAATTATGTAATGAAGAACAAGTGCTTACAGCGTACGCTGATAGAAAGTAACTGTCAGGGAGCTGATACGGTTGCCACGTTTATTGGTCTAAATGACGGACATACATTTCCGAAAGTTATGCAACCTTGAAAGATCAAAAGTTAATCTCAAAAACCTGTGTGAAGGTTGGGTATTTAATCAAGGTCAGCTACACAAAAGGGCCCCATTTTCAATATAATGGGTGGTGTGATACAGCATAATATATGACAACCGGTAGGGAATAGACCAATACGTGACTGCTTAAGGGTTAAAATTTTAAAGTCATAGATTGCTTGTTTAAACAGCATAAAAAGCATCTGAAAAACTAGTGTGCACAATCATTTTTCAGTGCATTTTAATTATAAAAAAAAGATTTTATTGTATTTAACTTTAAAAGAGAGTGTTGACTAATAATTATAGAGGCAGCAGAATACAAAATCATTAAATACGTCTCTTTCAGTCATTTTATTGAAAAATAGATTTTAGTCAACACTCATTGACGATAGCAAATTGTCATTGATTTCAAACAAAAAGTGTTATTTAGATATGTTGTGTATGTGAATAGTTCAACTGGTAAGTCATGCCTTTGTTTTGGTCATGATAAAGCTAACATGTGTAGTTTCGATAATAACAAAAAAGTTGTAAATAGCAAGGTTTTCATGCTATTATTATTATTATTATTATTATTACTAATATTATTATTAATATTATTATTTAAAAATGTATATCATTGCGACAGTGTTAAACATGCTTTCAAAAAATTAGAATATGAGAAAAAAATGCTTTATTTTGTTAAAAAATAGAGAACAAATAGTAACAAATTAATAAAGTGATAGTTTTTGGGCTTGGAACTTCTTTTTTTTTTTTTTTTAACTTCTGTTATTCCAATTGCTTCGCAGTTCATATGATAGTTTGGAGAGATTACATATTTTTAACCTTAGATAAATTGTTTTCGACTATAGTAGTTTCGTTTAAAATATATATATATATATATATATATATATATATATATATATATATATATATATATATATATATATATATATATATATATATATATATATATATACTGCGTC
The DNA here is from genome assembly GCF_026930045.1 of Uloborus diversus. Lineage (NCBI taxonomy): Eukaryota > Metazoa > Arthropoda > Arachnida > Araneae > Uloboridae > Uloborus > Uloborus diversus. The sequence goes on from NC_072737.1 coordinate 46,644,398, forward strand.
AAGCTGTTACACAAAACTTAATTTTACAAAATTCAGAAGAAAAAAAGAAGGAAAAGAGGCTAAATTAATTTAAGCAAATTGTTTAACAGTGTCATTATTCTTTCAGAATCTAACTCATACATGAAACCTTATATGTTTAGTTGCACGAAACATGAAAAACGAACGCTGAGATTATGAGTGCCAACGTATTGCTATGCGCTGACATTTGCAAAATCTGCCCACAGAAATGTATTATATACAGGGTGCGGCAGGTATTTGAGAACAAATTGATGTCTAAAGAAAAAAGGCAACAAATTGAGGAAAAAGAGCAATTATTACAAATTAGAGTTTTTGCTCAGGTGGTCAGGTATATAAAGGACGACATCATTCAAAAAACCCACCATCAGCGGCAATGACAGCTTCTATACGCTGTCGAAACCGACTGCAGGCAATGTTGAGATGAGTCTCCGAAATTTCTGTCATTGTTTCAAAAATAGCAGCGTTAGGAGCTGTAATAATGTTGTGGTAACGACTATTGGAGTCCCTCGCCACTACGCCCCCCCCCCCATTGTAGTCGATTGAATTGAGATCTGAGGAGCTCGGGGGTCAAATGATAGGCATAGCAAAATAGTAAACATTTTTGCATAACCAATCCCTAGTTATTCTGGCTGTATGGAATGGTGCCGAGTCTTGTTGAAAAACGTACGGTCTCCCACGTTCTACAGTAGTAATCCAACACTTGATAACTCTGTCTAATACCTCAGTGTAAACGACGGCATACACTCCGGCACCTTGACCAAAAAAAAAGTTTGAGCTTGTTCAGAAGTCTCTTGGTTCTAGTCAAACGGTTAACCTTGGTCCTGTCGGACATGAATTGTCCTCTCCGCATCACGTACGAATTGTAATGTTGGTCCTTATGAACCACAAGTCGGATAGTAGCCTCATCAACCTGCTGCTCTTAAAGAGTGATCTCATCGATTTCCCAGGGTCCTCCTCGATATCAGCTTTGACCGGTTGACGAATTCTGTTGTCCTGACACTGTCAGAACGTCGACAATGTCGATTCCTTTGTGAAACTCCCACCCCCCTTTTCAGCTTTCAACTCTCTACGAACTTCGTAAACAAATGATCGGGCGATCTTCAAGAAATCATCAATTTCTGAATCGGTCAGCTCTAAAGCCAAGGAGACAATAACGGCATGCCACTTCATTTCCTGAGTAAGAATAGGGTCTGCCATGTCTATCTCCAACGGTAAAATCTATGTTTTTGTAAAACACAGAAAAAAGGGGCTCCTATAATGTGTGTCCTGAAATAGCTGCCGGACCCTGTATGTATTGAAAACGTAATATAGATACATTTGCTTTACGTATTCAGTAGTTTGATTTGCTTTATGCTTGTTATGTCTTATAAGGGGCATAACAAACTGAATATATCGTATATGACGTAAAATTTGTCTTAGAGAGATTCAAATACAAATTGCCAAATATACCAAAGGATTTTTTTTTTTTCAATTTTAGTAAGATAAAAATAAATTAAAAAATCTTAAAAAATAAATTAGCTAAGCAGTTTTTTTGCAAAATTGAAGAAAAGAAAACGCGAGTAGGCGAACACAAAAGCAGATTAAAAAAAAAAAAAAAAAAAAAAAAAAACGTTCAGGTAAAGACAAACATCATTACATAAATAAAGGAAACAATTTCCGTGAGGTTTATTCCCTGCTTTCACAAAATGTTTTTCATAAGAATTCATGACATACATGTTGTTGTTTTTCTGCCTATCTAGCAATGGACGGACCACAGAAAAGAAGGACTTAGATTGTCTACACCAGTGTGAAAATAAAGCATCCTTCCATTACAAAGAAAGATTTTTCTACTTTGAGAGAGATTTAGTGATTGCAATGAGAGAAAAGCAGATATCATAGAGAATATATTGCCGCTTCCGTGAAAAGAGGTCGGATTGCGCAACCCACTGCGCAGCTAAAGTGATTTTACACTCAAGTCAAAATGTGTGTTGTCCATGATATAAAGACATATTCATTGTTTCATTTGTTCTTTTTTTTTCAAATGGACAGTTTTGAAGATAAACCTTGCGTCTAAGATTTGCTATATTTTGTTGTAAAGAGTTAAATGTATTTAAATGTCATCTGCTTTTGCATTTCATTTCACTGTACGATGTGTGGAAATGAAAGTTAGCAGTTCGGTCGTTGCAAAATGTACGCTGTATCAAGTATTATATTGAATGCTCAAAGTGCATTACGTGTGATAAAAAGAGCTGATAGGATATTTTATATATTTTTAAGCATTCCACAAGACAAATAATTATTATGTAGATATTAAGCAAATATATTTCTATTCAAAATCATTGACTTAATTTCTAATGTTTTAATTTATAAAATATAACAACACTTACATCGCTAAATGCTTTGACAGTTTTATTTTTATTCGAAAAAAAAAACTGTTGTATGATTTAATGTACAACATGATTTTTAAACAACGGATTATCTAAAGGACCTTTAACTGCAGCAAATAAAAAAAAATGCTCTTCAAATTTCAAAGGTGAAAAAGTATTTAGTAGTAAGGTGTGAAAACCTTTCTTCTGTACAACTTCCATATAAAGCTATCTGCCGTATGAATAAATCATTTCCAACCCTGCAATGGTTTGAGAATCCGTCTTTTTATCTCTTACACCGTTTGCTTTTTGTAGTACAATTGACGATACATCCGGAATATTTTTTTTTTTTACAAAATTTTATTTTACCGCAAAACGTAAATTTTCTTTGAATTGAAAACAAACTTAAAGCTTTCCTTCAATTACGGACCGACATAATTAAAAATTGAAATATATATATATATATATATATATATATATATATATATATATATATATATATATATATATATATTAGGGTGGTCCTTATTTTTGAAGTTGCAGATATTTTACGTGACGCCCCCTTAATTTGTTCCATTGTACAAATAAATGATCCTTGCCAAATTTAAAGTCAATCCATGAATATTAACACGTGCCCCTAGGGCCCCCTTTTTATGAATTTCGAAGAGAAAACTGCGGATTTTCTCATTTTTATGTAAAAATATTCTAACGTTTTATATTTAAAATAATTTTGAACCTCAATAGGTGCTGCTACTTCCAAACCGACCATTCTCTCACTTTCATTCTGTAAAATGTAACATGTTACAGAGAATAAAATGTCCACCAATGGCCTTGGGTCAAGCGTACCGCTCTTCTGCGCTAGTCCCAACCAAGCGGCAGGGGAACGTTTCTTCCCATCAAGATGGACACAAGGGATTCTATAGGCCCTTAATGAATGGCCTAGGCGATTAATGAACGCTCTTTGACAGCAGCAAATTGCCTCCTCCAGGCTTTGGGGGTGTTGATTTCTGATATTCCCTGTGTATGTAATAGGTGTGGCAAATCGAGTTGCAAGGTTTCAATGCTATAAATATAAGTAATTGAAGTTATATTTTAATTCGCTGTTCTTTAGTTCTAAACATACCTAAATGCTTATGCAATTTTTAATTTTTAAAATAGAAATTTCGTAAAATCCTTAATTACTCCCAACACAAAAAAATATACTGTATTTTCAAAAGCTAAAATATAAATTAAAACAAAATATCCAGATTGGAACAATGCAGAAATATTTACTTTAAATTAATTTTCTTCTATTTCAGTACATAGTCCTTTATTACCATCAAATTCTTGCGGTTCATAAGATGTAGAAACCGAAATGGGTATCTGTCTTAACCTGTTGAACTTTTGTTTTCTACAGCTGGTCTACCACAATGCAAAAAAGCTTGGCAACTATTGATATCCGCTCGCCTTTCATCTCTGTTAGACAAATGCCATATTAGGGATAAAGATGTTGTTCATTTATTTACAGCCTATGTAGATGCAGTAAATTTAAATCCAAATGACCTAGTGATCAATCGTTCATTCCTTAAGACCGCAAAAGAAAATCTTCGAGAGGTAAAATTAAATTTCATGAATTTAAATTTAGATTTTGTAGTTATTCACTGGGATACAAAGTTACATCCAGATGTAACTGGAAAAAGAACGCCGGCAGGATTACCGTGATAGCTTCAGGTCCTAATATTGAACAGCTACACGGAATTCCTTAGATATTTCTTCAGTTGTATATGATATCTTAAATGATAGCTTTTTATTGCTAACTGTTCTAGCCGTAGTGTTTGATACAACGACTTGCAATACCAACCGTATAAATTGTGCATTCAGTTTTTTAGAGCAAAAACTGAACGATGATATATTACATTTGGATTGCCATATCATTCACTTGAAATTGTACTACAGAGTGTGTCCTTAAAGAAGTTCTTGCCTTTCTTAGTTCTAGATCAGATATTCAATTAGTTAAGCGTTAGTTAGTCAAAATTTTGTGGAAAGATCTCCATCATTCATAACTAATGACATTTCAATCAAGTACGCATACCACTTAAATTCTAAAAGACGAAGTTGATGACATATTATTGTTCGTAAAAAGAGGATTTGAGAAAGATTACAGAGAATTCTCATACCTTGTAATAATATTTCCTGGTGAATTTCCTTCTACAGGGATATGTTTTCGGCAACCTGGAGCTTATCCCTGAGCCACATGGGTGGCAAAAATAATTTTTGTTTGAAAATTTTCATATTTAGGAAACAATTTAAATTGACCTTACATGAAAAGAAAGCCCTTCAATGCTGTTTTACAATTAAATGCTGTATGAAGATATGGTTTTTCGCAGCAACCCAATCGTGGTACCTTTGAATAATATAATATGTCTGAAAAACTAGCAGCGTACAAAATGACGACAAACATGCAGCAGAAGCAGTGATTGGAAAATTCATACATCACTTATGGTATTTAGAGGATAAACTAGTAGCTTTGTCCGTATTGGATGAAGGAATTAACTTTGGAGATAGGAAAAGACTAGTCCAAAAAATGCTTGTAATAAGGAAGACGTGTCTGATGACTGTTTAACAAATTTAAGATAACAGTAGATGATTTGGAATACTTTCTTAGTAAAGATCTTCCTCTTTATAGAATCAATTACAAGTCAATAAAACTTTTTGATAAGTTACAAATACTAAAAGATTTTTCCTATTTGATCCTGATTCACGGCAAAATCAAGGAAGTTATTTAAAGGGAACAGAGATCGTTAAAATAATGAAAATTGTGAATGTTACAACTGAATAAAGAGCACAATTAATCGAAGAATTTCACAACTAATTTACCTAATATGAGTCACAAAGCAATTTATTTTACAGACCGTCCAAGACTATCGGAAAAAATACACACTATCGAGATACGTTGAAAAAAGCGTACGATTAAGGAAAGTTTCTAAAGCATTATTTCATTCTTATTCAGCGTAAAATCTTTAGATGATATAAAGTAATTAAAAAGGTTAATATTAGTGCTACCCCACTGTAAAAATATTTTGTTAACCTAGGAAAAACGATGTACTGGGTCTGAAGCAAAAACTCGGAAGATTTGTGGGAAAATTATCGAAAGTGTTAAGTTCAACGGCCTAGGGGCACGTGTTATTATTGACCGTTCGAGTTCAAAATTTGCACACGTTACTTTTTATTATAGTGTCACAAAACTAGGGGGCGTCACTTGTTGAATTCCGAAAAAAAAAATTTCCCATATAAATAAGGACCACCCTAATATATATATATATATATAAATATTTATATAACTATATATATATATATATATATATATATATATATATATATATATATATATATATATATATATATATATATAAATTTGCTTCTCGGAATGCGTACTTGCAATTTTAATAATACACAACTTTCCTTGTTTTGCTTTTTTTCGCATAAGTAACTATAAGTGTTCCATAAAATACCCTATTTTTCAAGTATTCAAGTAAAGATATAAAATTATAAGATGGATTGTGTTATTGAAAGAGCTCATAAGGTGTTTTACTTTTAGCATTTGGTACTGTAAAAATGACTATGTGACTTGTTTTAAAGTCCCTATTTGTTATTTTTCAAGTTAACAAGAAATGTAGACTGAATCTCAAGTGTTTTTACATTTAATGAATAATTGTACATATGAAACAAGAAATGATAAATAAACTTGTTACCTTATATTGATGGCTCATTTGTTCTTATTCGCATTAAACCTTGTAATTAAACCGACATTATCGATGTAATCTTAAATTCGATAGTCTACACTACCCCGAAAATTATCGTCCTCTTGCCTTACGTAGAGGGTTTTAGTAACATTTTAAGTAAAGATATAATATATACGAGGCAATGAAAAGCAAAGGGATGTAAGAGGACCTTTTCAAGTTTTGAGTAAAATGCGTTTAAAGAAAAGGTTCTAGGTAGGCTTTCATCGAGGATTTTTTTTCTGAATCATGCTGTATAACAACATTTACCAGGGTTACTAGTACTATCTTTTGTCTCTAACGAGATGATAGTTGTATCTAACATTCGTACTGATTATCTCCAAATTTTAATTTTGGCACTTACACCCCCTTTGTTTCTCACTGCTTTGTGTGTGTGTGTTTTTTTTTTTTGTACAAAGTAACTTATACATAACATTAGTAAATGGTTTTATATTATTAAAAATGAAATAAATTAATCAAAATGGAATAGATGTGAAAAAGTTGTATTCTGTTTATGCCAACAGCAGTCGTCTTAGTAATATAATTACTTTTTATTTTAATCAATCACAAATACTTTCTCATATTTACACATCATTTTATGTGTTTTATATTAGTTTATTGTCATGCAGATGCAACGATTTACTCATAAATCTTGTTTAATGCAATATGCGAACTTTTAAACCAAACCGTGTTCTAAGATACTAAGGCCTTTTAATAATGCATCGTGAAAAATAAAACAAACACTTTTAAAATAACGTTTCGAACTTTTTAAATATAACTAAGCGGATAAAGATTAGATCATGATAGAAATTGTTAGTATCTTTAGTTACAATTTCTAATCCATTTAAAGAGTTTTTCTTTCCTAAATGTGTTATTATTGATAAACTGCTTTTTTATAAAGCTTTAGAGGCATTTATACGGCAGTTTAGTCACGTGTATTATAAGTCATGTTTTTTAAACTTCGAGCGAAAATTATTTTTCAATCATAATATGAGGCAGTGAGAAACAAAGGGATGTAAGAGGGCATTTTCAAGTTTTGAGTAAAACGCGTTTAAAGATTAGCTCTTAGGTAGACTTTCATTGAAATATTTTTCTAAATCATGCTGTATAGCAGCAACTACCAGGGCTACTAGTACCATCTCTTGCCCCAAGACAGAGGAGAGGTTCACCTACCATGTGTACTGGTTATCTCCACATTTTTAATTTTGCCACTTACATCCCTTTGCTTCTCACTGCCTCATATGATATTTTAAAGGTTAAAAATGTTTACATACATACAATACTGCATTGTATTGTATTGTGGTCCCAGCACTTTTGCTTGGTATTTTATCTTATACTAGCAGTATCCGCACAGCGATGCCCGTGCTAAGAAATTAAAAAAAGTCCACTGAAGAAAAAAAAAACATTCCACGCCCCCGCCCCCCTTCTGATGTCAAATGATCATTTTTCTGCAACTAAAATGGTTACAAGCCTTTTCAAAAGACCTGTTAAAGTATCTTTGGAATTTTAAACTATTCGCCAAAACACATAAAAATATTAACAGTAGCTTAAAAATTCAAAATAATCCTTCAACTACCTAGTTCATCGCTAAACGCGTTAAGCAAACAAGCTACTGTAATCCTGCCCTTTGCGAGTGAAGCGTTTTTTTCCCCACTGCTATTTAAAGTGTTTCGCCAAATGAACAATGTTATAATAAAAACGTTATAAAGAACAATCACAATTGAATAACACAACAAATCAAATTACTTACTTAGATAAGAAACTACCTTCAATTATGAGAACAAAAACAAACGTTTGAAGACTAAGGAAAACAAAACCTAATAGAAAAATCCTACCAAATCAAATTATGTACCTGAACATCGAAAAAAAAAACGCATTCAAAAATCTGTTCGCTGATCACAACAGCGTAGTATGGGCTTGGTTCCTCGCAGCTATCGACACTGTCGGCCAGCGCCCTCTCGAAGAGTTAACATACTCCGCCATCTATTAGGAATTCATAGAACTAAACAATTAATTTACAATAACAAATATTTCCGTCAATCTCATTTTTAAAAAAAAATAGCCTATAGCCTTCGTCAAAAAATGAATTATTCAACTCAAAAAAAAAAAAAAAAAATCAATTTCAACCAGTAGTTTCTGAGATTACCGCATTCAAACAAACAAACTCTTCAGCTTTATGATATTAGTATAGATATATTTTTTTTCCGTTTTCATAGCATTTTCTATTGCTGCTGCACTCCTTTTAGTCATAGCATGATGTTTTATAGCCTATAGCTTTCCTCAATGAATCGACTATTCAACACAAAAATAATTTTTCAATTTGAACCAGTAGTTTCTGAGATTAGCGAGTTCAAAAAAACAAACTCTTTAGATTTATATCGTTAGTCAATTAATTAATACGAAAAATAAGACAATGATATATTTTTTATATATTTGCTCATGACTGACTCGAACCTTCGCCTATTGAATAGCGAAGCCCGCACAATCAAGTCACCATGGCTGCGCATTTTCTGCGTTCCAAGCATTTTATATTATAATATATATTTTTCCGTTTTCATAATATTTTGTATTGCTGATCCACCCCTATTAGTCATAGCGTGATGTTATATAGCCTATTGCCTTTCTCAATGAATGTACTATTCAACACAAAGAGAGTTTTTCCATTCGAAGAAGCAGTTCCTGAGATTAGCGCGTTTAAACAAACAAACTCTACTGCTTTATATTATTAGTATAGATAGATATACAACACTTCATGGGCAGTAAATTTAATCCCTGAGTATCTTAGGATATTTAGGTTTTTTTCCTCCTTTTTTTTCTTTTTTTCTTCTTTTTTTTCATTGTTGTACTTTTTATTTTCATATACTATATTATAGATAATACCAGTGATCCAGTAACGCAGTGGCGTCACGAGCAATTAAGTAATTTTTAGGCATGAATTACAAGTGAGAATTGTACGATGCTCTTGTGTAGGTTATGTGGACTGTATTTCAATAGGCAATAAACTCAATTCGTACAATACAATACATTTATTAAAAACGTGTAAATATAAAATCATACTATGAACTAAAGAAACTGAAAACACCGCCCTAACCATTAACAGAAAATACAACTGACAACAACCAACGAAAACTAACAACTAACCTGGCAAAAATAATCAAAATCAGTTTTTATGACATAGGGGCACGTGTGCGCACCTACTTGACGCACACTACCAACGCGCCCTCTACTTTAATGTATGCAAGGGATTTAACACTCCCCCGCGATTGAAATTACTATTTCAATATAACATTCCAAACAAATAAAGTTCAAAATAACAGTTGATAACATGAACAAATTAAACATTACTTACTCAAGCACAAACTAGTAAACATCCTAATTCCAAAGCTATATATAAAAATTAAACAGTTTCTTCAACTGGAAGAATGCAAACATCTCTAACATTTCTTATTAGTGTGCTTCCACTTGGCAAACATAATTTTACTACTCGAACTCTATTATCACGACCAATGTTCGTCTCAATGATTCTGCCAACACACCATTTTGTCGATGGCAAGTTTTCTTCTCGAATGAGAACAAGAGTCCCTGTTTTAACATCATTTTTGCTAAATTTCCATTTATTTCTCTGTTGTAAATGGGTTAAGTAATCCCTTTTCCATAACTTCCAAATTTGTTGACTAAATTTGGTAATCCTTTGCCACTTAGAAAGGGTGTTTTCCTTAACATCAATCAATTGTGGTTCACTAAGGGTAGTGATAGGTCTGCCAATAAGAAAGTGACCTGGTGTTAATATTTTAAAATTGTCCATTTCTGATGACATTGGTATGAGAGGCCGGGAATTTAAAACACCTTCGATTTCTGACAAAATTGTAATAAATTCTTCTAAAGTTAAATTTTGACTGCCAATCACTCTTTTTAAATGGAATTTGAACGATTTCACCCCGGCCTCCCAAATGCCACCAAAATTGGGCGATCTAGGAGGAATGAAATTCCACTGAATACCTTCTGTTAGAAAATAATTTGACAAAATTTCATCGGGAATTCTAACCATTTTTTGCAATCGCTTGATTTCGACATTGGCACCAACGAACGTTTTAGCATTATCGGTAATGATTTTTGAACATTTTCCTCGCCTGCCGAAAAAACGTTTCAAACTTGCTATAAAAGCCTGTGTAGTCATATCAGTTACAAAGTCCAGGTGTATTGCTTTAGTACTTAGACAAACATAAACAACAACATACACTTTATTTAATACACCCTTCCTTTGATTTTTAAATTTGATAAAGAAAGGACCACAAAAATCTATCCCAGTGACAAAAAAGGGATAACTAGGATTTACCCGGTCTTTAGGCAATTCAGCCATGATTTGACTAACAGTAACAGGTCTGTTTTTGAAACAGATCACACAGTTACGAACAATTTTCCTACAGCTATTCCTGCCATTTAGCGGCCAAAATTTTTGTCTAACTTGATGTAAAAGAGCTTGGGGACCTACGTGAAGATATTTAAGATGAACATTTCTTAAAATTATACTTGTTAAAGGATGTTTTGCAGGTAAAACCATAGGATGTTTGGTTGCATAAGATAAATCTGCGTGGGACAGTCTCCCCCCTACTTTCATTACTTTATATTTATCCAAAAACACATTTAAAGAGGAAAGTTTACTTCTGCTGTGAACTTGTTTACCATTTGTTAACCTTTTAAACTCATCAGAAAACTCACCTTCCTGGAGAGAACGTATTAACCAATTTTCTACATTAGCAGATTCATCAATAGACAAAGGACCTATTTTCTTGGACTTTGGATTTTTACAATTATAAATAAACCTATAAAGAAAACTTACAATACGAATAAGTTTCATATAATTATTTGACTTATTAAATATGCAATCAAAAACAGAATTTTCATTTCTCGCAATCAAGTTCATTAAATGTTCATTTGGTTCAGTTTTTAAGTTCGGTTTTAGTTCTTTATCGACTGCTTCCTCTTCGGGAACCACTGAAAGATGATCAGTAGAATAAATGTTCACGGATTTCAGAAATGTAGGACCATACCACCAAGCTGTGTTTTCTAACAGCTGATCGATACTGATACCTCTCGTCAAAGCATCAGATGGGTTGTCACGACTTACGCAAAAGAACCATTTATCGGGGTCTGTAAGTTCCTGAATTTCCTTTACACGGTTGCAGACGAAGGTTTTCCACTTCAAAGCTGAACCTCTAATCCAGTATAGTGCTATTTGAGAATCTGTCCAAAAGTACATAGCAGGGGATATTTTCCGCTTTAACACATTTGCAACTTCATTTGCTAATCTAGCAGCAAGTAAAGCTCCTAGCAACTCCATTCGTGGAAGAGTAATCTTTTTTAACGGAGCCACACGGCTTTTAGATGTAAGAAGGTTCACAATAACTTTGTCATCAGATCTTATCAGTACAAACACGACGGCACCGTAAGCTTTAGGACTGGCGTCCGAGAAGGTATGCAATTCTATGTCACAACTTGAAAGTTCTGCACAATCAAGGACGTTTCTGGGAATTTGGAGTTTTAACAATGTAGGAAGTTCAAAGCACCAGCGATTCCAGATTTTTAAAATGTCATCTGGCAGCTCAGCGTCCCAGGAAATTTTTCGAATCCATAATTCTTGAAACAGGCACTTAATTCTGATGGTGTATGGTGTCACAAATCCTAGAGGATCGAATATTCTACCTGCTACTTGCAGCACAAATCGTTTTGTATTCTTTCCGGTCTTGATAAATTCAAGCAAATCCTTTACTTCTATAGCGAAAGTATCTTCCTTAATGTCCCACGGCAGTCCGAGAACCTTACTTGGTTCGTTACAGTTAATTGAGAGATTACTCGGTAAAATATTAAATTCTCGTTCTTCTCACATTTTCATCAACACTTCATCATTCGAAATCCATTTGCGGAGATTCATACTAGCTTTTTTCATTATGTTATTTGCTTCGATAGAAAATTTTAAAGCATCCTTTATATTGTCTGCACCAGTAACAAGGTCATCAACGTAAAAACAGGTATTGAGTACTTCAGTAGTAACGGGATAGGCTTCTTCGTACTTTTTGATGTGTTCTTTAATGGTTGCAGACAGCAAAAAAGGGCTCACATTTATTCCGAATGTCAGACGTAAAAAACGATAAACTACTACTTCTACATTGTCATTCTTATTAGGATCATGTTTAACAAAAAGGAATCTAACCACATCTCTATCAAACTCGTTTAGAGATATTTGCAAAAACGCACGCTCTATATCCGATAACATGGCAATCTTGTTAATTCTAAAGTAAATCAACAGTTGAAAAATATGCGGGTTCAAATTTATACCAGACCAAAGACAGTCATTTAGTGACAGTTGTCCAACGTCGTTTGAACTAGCATCAAAAACTATCCTACATTTAGTATAAACACTTTGTTGCTTGAATACTGCATGGTGAGAAAGATAAAAAACAGGTCTATCAATGCGTTTTTCAGGTTCCTTGACTTCTTCAATTATTCCGTTCGCTAAATATTCTTTCAAAATTTCACTGTATTGAATATACAAAGTCTTATCGCGTTTCATTTTCTTGACTAAACCTTGAAACCGCCTTTCGGCTACCTCAAAATTGTCATTTAATTCCTTCCAATTTTTCTTCCAAGGAAAACTAACTTCATATCGTTCGTTGTTATAGCGTACCGTCTTATTAAAAACTTCTAAAGCGGCGTCTTCATCTGAGCGTTTTGAATCGTCTTTAATGCCAAAAGATTCAAGAGTCCAAAATTGCTTTAAAGCTGCTTCAGTTTTATCCTCTACTACGTAACATTTAAAATTTCTGTTTTCCCTATAGTTAAGTGTTCCCGTAGCAATCCAGCCGAATACTGAATTCTGCAAAATTACCGAACTGTCTTTCACTTTAATTTGTCCCGTTCGCAATAACTCATAAAATACATTGCCACCCAACAAAACTTGAGCGCGCTGCGGTTTGAAAAAGTTAGGATTAGCATACATTAAATGCTGTGGAAGTTTAAGGTTGGAAATATCAAGATGTTTGGATGGGGTCAAATTCGTAATTTTGGGTATTACCAGCATTTTAATAGTTTTCTGAAAGCTCTTACTTTTATTTGAAATAATCACATTTATTTCTTTTTTAACTTTTAAACCCGCTCCATTCAATCCCGTAATTAAAAAGTTAACCGACCGACTCTTTAATTTTAACAAGTCTGCAACTTCCTGTGTGCAGGCACAAATTTCAGATCCTGTGTCTAAAATTGTAAGAAAGGGCAAAAAGGAATCGTCTGCAGTTTTCGCATAAATAACTGCAGTCGACAACAGAACATTTGACTGACTTCCATATTGAGTAAAACAATTCTGCGAATCCCGACTACTATTCCCGCATGCACCGATTTTATTTTCTTCATTCGAAACCTGTTCCTCGGATTCTAATGCCTTTACTGTACTAAATTGCTCTGAACGCGAATTTACGTTATGTCGGGAATTACTCATAAACGTTTTGGGATTCTTACTTTTATCAAAATCTACCTTTGCGAAATTAGCTCCGTGAAGCATAGAAAGGTGAGAATTTGAACAAATTCGGCATTTAAAATCTAACCTAGAACATTCTGACCTTCTATGTTTACTTAAACAATTAAAGCATAATTGCAATTTACGAACCAAATTTAATCTTTCTTGGACAGGTAAATCTAGAAATTTCTTACATTTATAAGTTAAATGATTCTCATTACATACAGGACAAACAACATTGTTATTTTGCAACACGAAACTTTTTTGTTTAGGTATACATTCTTGTTTAAATTTTGCAACGGGAACACTACGTTGAACATTCTCTAGCGCTTGAATACGTTTCAATAAAAACTCAATGAATTTTTCCCAATTTGGCAGATCATTACAATCCAAAGACATTTCAAATACCTTTCTTGATTCTTCATCAAGCCGTTGCAGCATAACATTCATTAAAATTGCTTCTGATAGAGCATTCATATTCAAATCTAACTGTTTTAAAGCTCTTAAATTATTAAGCAAATTATCCGTTAAATAACGCAAATCCTTAGGATTTTCACACTTTAATTTGTTTGCATTTAATATTTCAGATATATGACTTTGAACAATCAATCTTTTATTTTCATATCTATTTTTTAATGCTTCAAACAGAGAAGAATATGAATCATCAATATTTTGCAGTTGTTTCGCCGTTCCTGTCAACGCCGACTGCAAATAAAACAGTTTTTGGGAATCCGACAGCTGTTTATTACTATCAATTAAAGTAATAAATTGCGATTTAAATGTTAACCATTCGGTATATTTCCCCGAAAAATGCGGTAAGGAAATACTTGGTAGCTTGATTTTAGCATTCGCGCTTGATTCGCTATTAGCTTTTTCAGCCTTACTACTTGAAGTATTTTGAATCTTTAACAAATTGAAGATACTTACTTCAGTTTCTTCTAAATAATCCTCGACCTCTGTTAAGGTTCCTTCAAAATCTTCCACGTCTTTGTCATTTGGAAGACTACAAAAACTTTCATTTCGTAAGGAATTTATCTTTTCCTTCAAGTTGTTCAATGAAGACAATTTCAATTCTAACACTTTCGAATCGGGCGGAGTTTCAGCATTGACACAATTTTCAATCCTAGTAATTTGGCCTTTGATGGCTCCTCGTTTTCTATTCAGTATTGTTAAATCAGAAACTTTCGTTGCAGGTTCCGTCATTGCAAATTTCCAATTTCTTTCAAATTTCAAAAACAGATCACAACTGAAACGCAATTCAGTTCCAATGTAATTCAATCCTGGTCGCACGGACCAAACTGTACGATGCTCTTGTGTAGGTTATGTGGACTGTATTTCAATAGGCAATAAACTCAATTCGTACAATACAATACATTTATTAAAAACGTGTAAATATAAAATCATACTATGAACTAAAGAAACTGAAAACACCGCCCTAACCATTAACAGAAAATACAACTGACAACAACCAACGAAAACTAACAACTAACCTGGCAAAAATAATCAAAATCAGTTTTTATGACATAGGGGCACGTGTGCGCACCTACTTGACGCACACTACCAACGCGCCCTCTACTTTAATGTATGCAAGGGATTTAACAAGAATGTTTTCTGAATTTTGTAAATATTTTTACGGGGAAAAAAAGCTGAGATTGAGATTTTTTTTGAGCAATCACGATTGCTTATTGTTTTCACTTGACTGTTTTTGATGTTACGCTGATTTTATTTTCCCACCAGCACCCTCTGCCAGCACCACCGTCGCGTCGACCGGCCTCGCGATGCTGCTCCTCTTGCGAAAACCGTCTACATGCTGCGTCCATATCCTACACACACACACACACTCATTCCTGCACACAGACACAAACACATATGCCTACATACACACACACACACACGAACGCCTACACGCGCGTACACACACAGCACTGCATGCACAACACGCACCCACGCACATACACCGACACAAACATACAGACATGGGCCTACACAAACACACACACATGGGCCTACACAAACACACACGCGCATTCATACACACACACGCTCGTGATTGCGAAAAACATAATTTGAATTCAAGATGCCAAAAATTCAGATTAATATAATTTTTTTTTCCAACTGTTGCCATTTTTTTACACCAAAAAGAGTTAATGTCCTTTGACGTCACTGATTTTGTCAGACAGGAACACTTACCCACAGTTATTTGATCCGAAATTTCAACTATCAAAATACCCTAAAACAGGCAGTTGCTGCACTAAAATGAAAAAGCAGTTTTAAATCCGTCAATTAGGAAGAGTGATTTTTCTAGTATTTAAATAATGATGAATGTTACTGTTTCTAATTTCAAAAGGCACATTTTTAAATCTTAGGGTAAATTTCAGCAGTAGGATGGTTGCATAAAAAACACACCTAAATGAAAGTAATCACAATAATAATGGGTTTATTTCCTTTAGTCAAAAGTACTATTTTTAGTCAGTGAAGAGTTGATTGAATGAGCAAAAAAAAAAAAAAAAAAAAAGAAATTTAATTTAAATTCTGAAATTTTGAATTTAAATTATGTTTTTCACAATCACGAGCTACGGCAGAACCTTACTCATTGGAGTTATTGCTTATAGAAACGGCTCCTGTCCCCCCAAGTCTGCCCCTCCTCCTGGGCGGTTACATATGCATAGTTGTATATGTGTGTGCAGGCGTGTGTGTGTATGTGTAGGCACGCGTGCGTGCATATGTAGGCTTGTGTGTGTGCGTAGACCTGTGTGTATGCACGTAGGTGTGTGTAGGACATGGACGCCCCTGACCAGGAGAAACGGAGGCAGTGCTCGGAGCCACGCCTGGAGAGGCCGGTGGTGCTGGTGTCCCTGGTCCAAGCTGAAAAAGGAACCACAACATCAAATGAAAGCAATAAGCAATCGTGATTGTTAAAAAAATAGCATAGACCCAGAAAATACTATTTTTTCCCCCAACATTAAATTTTTAATAATTTTTTTTAAATGTCCGATTTTTCAAACAAGCGTTGTCTTTATAACGTCACAAGTGATGTACACGCCGAATTTTTACACTTGCTGTCTACCGCATTTTCAGGTAATGATAATTCAGAAGCGAATTAAATATTGCGCTCTACGCTTGCTATCAACAATATCGTTAGTACTACACATGATTAAATAAGTGAATGAAATATTGTGCACTGCGCTAATTGCATCGGTGAATGGCATTTCATCACTTGTGATGTCATCTGCAGAAGCATAAAAAATGAAATTGACACTGCTCACTGCATAAAATAACTTTAAAAAAAAATACTAAACATTGTCAAATTATTTTTAAAAAAAATGGTGAAATCCGATGTTTTTAAGCATGCGCTTTCAGAAAAAAAATACTTTATAAAATTTCGGAAACGACCCCATTTCAAAAATGTTAGAACTACACTGGTGTGGAAAAATTAAGGACGAAGTCGAAAAATTAGCATATCAGCTGAACGAAGAGGCAGAGCGGACAGAAAGACCGATCATGAGATTAAGTAAGGTGATGTACGGTAGCACATGCGCAGATATGCAGGCAGACGTAATGGGGGAGTGTCTGAGTAGTATAAAGCATGTTGTCGGTGTAAAATCAGTATTTCTGGCAAAGAGATTGCACGCCGTATAGAAGTTAAAATCACACCGAGTTGCTGCCTCAGCGAGAAATGGCGAATAATCAATATGTTAGACGACATCTGGATGCTTTTACCCGAGGTCGAAACATTGGGAAGTTGGAGGAAGGCCGCAGTGTGACAAGTGTGACTGCAGAGTTCGGAATTGCTCACAGCATCGTTTCACGACTTTGGAGACAATTTCAAGTTACAGGAACAGCTATCCAGGGGTTCAGTAGTGGTCGTCCACGAGGAACCACACCCGTAGATGACCGGTATATTATCTTACAGGCCAGAAGAAACAGGCGGCAGACAGCGGGTGAAATCGCTAGACACACGACACAGGCGACTGGACGACCGATATCGCGTTTTACCGTGGCCAGAAGACTGCACGGTGGTGGTCTGTTTGCACGACGCCCTATACGGTGTGTACTTCTAACGCCTGCCCATCGGAGAAGGCGTTCTCTGTGGTGCCGAGAACACCGGAATTGGAGAGACAATGAATGGGGACGAGTACTCTTTACAGATGAGAGCAGATTCAGTCTGAGTAGCGATTCTCATCGCATACTCATCTGGAGAGAGCGGGGAAGCCGCAATCATCCCTCGAACATCATTGAAAGGTACAGGTATGGAGGTCGCGGTGTTCTCGTTTGGGGATGCATCATGCTTGGTAATCGTACAGACCTTCACATCTTCGACGCAGGTTCAGTCAACGGGACCCGTTATTGTAACGGGATTCTTCTTCCGTATGTGCGTCTTTTTAGAGGCGCTATGGGTCCGCAGTTCCTTTTCATGGACGACAATGCACCATGTCATCGCACAGTAGCTGCCGAACAGCTCTTAGAGAGTGAGGATATTGAACGTATGGATTGGCCGGCACGATCTCCGGATCTCAATCCCATCGAGCATGTATGGGATTTTCAAGGCAGACGCTATGTACAGTTGTGTAGGACGAATTCATTTCTCTGATCAAAAGAAAAAAAAAAGGACAAATGAACAATGCGGTCTCCATTATCACTCAAAAAAGTACTGACATTAAAATAATGAGTGAACGGTTTTAAGAAGACAATAAATAATAGGTTGTTGGTTTTATCTGCAATATTGTAGTTTACGTGTCACCAATGCTTGTTCGGACAGTTGTGTAGGAAGAATTCTTTTCTCTGATAAAAAGCAAAGTAAAAGGACAAATGAACAATGCGGTCTCCATTATCACTCAAAAAAGTATTGACATTAAAATAATGAGTGAACGGTTTTACGAAGACAATAAATAATAGGTTGTTGGTTTTATCTGCAATATTGTAGTGTACATGTCACCAATGCTTGTTTGTACAGTTGTGTAGGACGAATTCATTTCTTTGATCAAAAGAAAAGTGAAAGGACAAATGAACAATGCGGTCTCCATTATCACTCAAAAAAGTACTGACATTAAAATAATGAGTGAACGGTTTTACGAAGACAATAAATAATAGTTTGTTGGTTTTATCTGCAATATTGTAGTCTACGTGTCACCAATGCTTGCTTGTACAGTTGTGTAGGACGAATTCATTTCTCTGATCAAAAGAAAAGTAAAAGGACAAATGAACAATGCGGTCTCCATTATCACTCAAAAAAGTATTGACATTAAAATAATGAGTGAACGGTTTTACGAAGACAATAAATAATAGGTTGTTGGTTTTATCTGCAATATTGTAGTCTACGTGTCACCAATGCTTGTTTGGACAGTTGTGTAGGAAGAATTCTTTTCCCTGATAAAAAGCAAAGTAAAAGGACGAATGAACAATGAGGTTTCCATTATCACTCAAAAAAGTACTGACATTAAAATAATGAGTGAACGGTTTTACGAAGACAATAAATAAATGCGACGATTACATTCCTTAAGAAATACGACGCTAAACCAATCATCTGAAAGCCCTAGATATCTGCGAAACACAATTTTTTTCCAACTTCAGTAAAATAAACTTTTAGTTAAGAAATATTTCGGAAAAAATAATGAAAGCATTTGAAAACTGAACTACATAAATACCTAACGGCTTGCAAGTAACAGGAATTTATTCAAAGATATAATTATGTCGAGCTCTTTACTAGCTCTCAAGCGGCGCATTTGTAAATTGTATTCTTTTATTCATTTATTTAAGTTATGGGTACCAGAAGGGAAAAAATGTTTTTTTTTTTTTTTTTTTTTTTAATTTTTTTTTCCGAATGCTTACAAGTTATTGTGGCATTAGCAAAGTAAAGTAAGTTTCCATTTGTTTTGTTTATTATCTAGTAATTCATTGTAAGGGTAGAAGTTTTAGAAATATTTCATAATAACCAACAAAAATACTATGTTTCTCAAACTCTTACTCTTTCACATAAAATCTCACATATTATACCTTTTACGCTAAATCTAAAAGCATAACAATAGGGATAAAATTACCGGACACTTATAATAGTTAATTAAAACGTTAAGAATATTTTTATTTGCAACTAGTACTATCTCAAATACTTACTCACGTTTTGGAGTATACCAAAAGAGTTATAAACGTCAATTTCCAAACGGCATTTTCTATTATTCCTGATATCCTAAATTAGGCCACGGAAAAAAAAGTGTCTTGGACATCATTAACCTCAGACAAATTATACCGCTTCAAAAGTTTTGCTCTCTACATTTAATGGATCCTTTGGATGGTGAACTCTTTTTGCTGCCGTTAAATAAACTTCTTTTCTTTTTTATTTTTACAGCAAATAAAGTTTATTCTATTTTTTCTTTCAAGAAAAGGATGATTACCACGCTAATGAAGTTTATTTATAAACTATATCAAACGAAGAACTAAACTTTCAATATTTTACAATAAGAAAAATAGGTTTTGTTTGTTGATCCAAATGAAACGTTCATTATGTTATCCAATAACATCCGTAAAAAAGAAAATACTTAACAATGTTATTGATAGATAAATAGATAGTACTTTGAAGTAAATGTTAGTTGCTCCAGGGCTTAATAGTTGCAATGACTCAAAGTATATTGAACTGAAAAGTTAAATAACTAAAAAGCATTAAAAAGTCAACTGAAAGTCAACTGAAAACAGAAACTTTAACTGAATACTTAAAGTTTCTGGAAGTAATTCCTTAATTGAGGCAGCAAGAAGAAAAAAGATGTAATTTTCTATACTTAGAATTTGAAGACAAACAGTAAAAAAAGTGTTTGTAGCCCTGGTAGATGCTAATATACAGCATGATTTAGAAAACCTTTTCAATAAAAGACAACCTAGGACCGTATTTTTAAACAAGTTTTACTTAAAACTTGAAAATGTCCACTTACATCCCTTTGCATTTAATCTCACCGCCTCAATTATTGTAGCTGGAGTTTTCTGGTGATATTTTTTTCCAATAAAATGGGATTGTTTTATTGATAATAAAACAAAAAATTGAAAAAAAAAGTATACTAAGCAATTTTAGAAACCTGAAGCATTTTGAAAACTAATATATTGTTATGTTTTTAATGCCGAATATACAGTTTTATCATTAACGAAATGCACATAAATAACATGTAGGATAAAAATTAATTTAGAAAAGTTGAAAATGTCCAATAACATTCCTTTGCTTCCCACTGCCTCATTTCTTAATAGAATATTATTTAAAAGTGGTCGAAATTTTAATTTTTTTAAAAGTACAGTGTAATCTTTCTTTTTCATTTTTTTTCACTCGTTTACATTAGATAGTAAAAAACCCATACAATTATGGGAAATACATTTTTATTTAGTTTTGAAAACTATATTTAGATAATTGAATATAATTCTTTAACACAAATAATTTTGCAGACGTTAAGATTTGCATTTCTATGTTTACAACACTATATAATCTTAAAAAATATTAGTTTTTGAAACGAAAAGCAAATATCATTTCCAACTATAAGCAAACCAGGCATTTGCACAATTTAGTAATTGTGTCGTGCAAACATTTTACTTTTCTGGGTAGCACGCGATGCATGTCTGTCCTTTATCAAGTAAGCGAAACTTCTGCTTCAAAAGTCCTGTCCAGTCTTATTAACGCTTTTGTGTTTCCCAGAAAACTAATTTCCATGCGTAATGACATAATTAATGTGTAAATATATACTAATGACATAAATTTAGGGTGTTTACGTGCGAACATTTATTGCTAGTAGTGTGCACATTGAATTAATTAAAAATCATATAAAATGAAAGTAATATTTTCATAAATATATGCAAACTATCATTATTACACTGCATAAAGAACACAAATTACCCTAACCAATGCTCGAATAAATGCAGTTTTGTTTTTAAACACCGTTAATGGCCATATTAAAATATTTCAGACGTACAATACTGGAGAGAGTTGAAAAAAAAGGGAAAAATGGAAACAAGTAGCAACATGATTAATTTGTAAAAATTATTTAAGTGTCAGAGTAAAATCAAATAATGTGAAATGTTCGCAATAAACAATAACATATATCAATATATCAAAAAAAAAAATGTTTGGCGATATAGAATATATCTTAAGAAAAAAGAACAGACAAAGGTCGTGCACTACGTTCGATCGAGGTTGTTAACAACATAAAAGTGGTAAGTATGCATCACATTGTAGGAAAACGCATTAAGGATGCAAACGATTTTTTTTTTGTTTCGGATATTGCTGTCACTTTTTTTATTTATTATTATTTTTTTATAATGCAATTCATAAGATGCGTTAGGCATATGAAAGCATAACAAATGAATAATTCACAGCTGAAATACCAGTAAAAGTATAGTATAAACGAGGGCAAATCAAAAAGTCATTGCGCCTATGTTTTTTAAGCCAAAATATGGCTGTGAATATAAAGCAAACATATACATTCCCAGTAATGATAGTTCCTTGAATCGTATCAGCCGTGTCTGCTTTTTGCTCGGAAGAGCGGAGCTGCTATCGTCATTTAAGATGACGGTTGTTCTTCAGACTTCCACAACTTATAAGCAGTGAAGTGTTATTCGTTTTATACGAAGCAAAGGAAAAAAAAAAGCCCATAGCAATTCACAGGGCCATCTACAGTCCAGACCTTGCTGTAGTAATGTTTTCGCTCCACTGAAGAAGTTTCTGGCAGGACATAGATTCACATGTGACGAAGAAGCCAAGAACGCGGTCTGACGTTGGTTCCAGAGACAGCCGGAAGAATTTACCACAGGCGGATCTCTAATTTACTGCTGCGATGGGAGAAATGTCTGAACCGGTGTGGTGGCTATGAGGAGAAATAGTTTAAGGTGCGTAGTACACTTCCAATATTTGTAAATATCTGTATGTACCTGTTTTTGGCGAATAAAAAATAGGCGCAAAGACTTTTTGATTTGCCCTTGCATTTAAAAGTTTTATATAATCTATATTTTACTAAAAACAAAATGTAATAAACATTTCTGTAAATCAATGTTCTCTGCAAAACTTATTATACAATCACAAATTATTAAACTATTAAGTATGTTCTTATTATTGTGTATGGTCAAAACAAAAAAAAAATAAAAAATAAAAAAATCAATAATTTACAGTTAGTAATTTAAAAGCCCTTGTTAGGGCTTTTAAATTACTCATATTGATTTTAAATTGGAAATATGTGCGTGTAATATGTTCTGTTATTTTTCTTTCTTTATTTCATTTTTTTTATTTTTTTTATTTTTTTTTTTCTGTTTTTTTTTTCTTTTTTTCTTTTTTGACGAAAACAATTACAATTAAAAAAAAAAATAACAAGAACAAAAACTTTAACGTTATCATTCCATGTTTAAAAATGTATTTTAATGTGTATCACAAAAAGAATTTTTATAGTGACAACCTACCATTAAAGCAAGACATAGTTGGTTTTTAAATATAGCAATGTCATAATAAATGAGTATATGATTGATTGTTATTTTTTTCTCTTGTACGTGTTGAATTAAACGTAAGAGATGCACAAAGTATGGTAAAAATATCTACAAAACTGGCAGTCTAATATACTGAAAGGTTAAAACTACTTAAAATAAGTTATTTTATTGCAATCTAACCGTTAAATAAGATAAATGCTAATTGGAGTAAGATAACTAAGAATGCCAAATCGAACCACTAGAAACAGCGTTGATCTTCGAATGCGGGCGCAGTTTTTTGTTTTCTAAGAAGGAATTCCAGAAATGTAATACTATGAGATCAATATAAATATTATAGCTTGAATAAAATATATTTTAACAGTGACTTGACAATCATTGCTATTTACGAGGTTGATTTTTAAGGAATATTTCAAAACGGAACCCTTAGAAATTTTAAAGCATTAAGGTACATAACTGCATTTTCCAAAGCCATATTAGGGGAAATCGATTTTCTTTACACACACATATATATATATATATATATATATATATATATATATATATATATATATATATATATGTGTGTGTGTGTGTGTGTGTGTGTGTTTCACTTTTGTTTTTACGATAATTATAAACAAAGTTAGAGCGATAATTAACTACACTGGAAGTGAGGTCGCAAGAGCCGGAAGCTGAACTTAAAAACCCAAAAACTAGGAAAAAGCTTTAAGAAAAGTACACATATAGACAAGTAAAAGTCACATATTGTACAAGCTACTTGCAGTGAGAATTTTTGTCTGAAAAAAATATCTAAAACATTGATATTAAAATCTTTAAACGCGTTTTCTGAAAAACTACTTTTTTCGATATTTTTATTTACGACAAATATCATAACTTGAAAAGTTTTTTTTCTCAATACTAATCTGATTTTTTCAAATAATGTTTCTCAGATTTCCTAGCTATGTTTTGAACTATAATCTGAGCTCTATGTAAATATTTTAAACATTTTACGGCTATTTAACTTCTAAAATTTAAGGGTTTTCCCGGAAGAAAATCTGTGAATTGCCGTATTTTTTCTAAATTGTGAGACTGGTACAAAGAATTTTGTTCAGAACACAGGTAAGTAATGCAGCAACTTACATTAGAAATAATTTTGAAATATATTAAGTTGAAATAAGTCTAGAGTGGTCAGTGTGTTCAACAAATTAGCAAAATTTTTCGCTCAAGTTTTTCATTTAAAAAAAAAAGTGAGATTTTTTTATTAAGATTTTTTGTTTCGTTTCCTATTTTAAACCACTCTTTAGTTAAAAATAAAAGATGATAAAATTATTTTTTTTTGTTTATTTTTCAATTTTAATTCACTTTTAAGCAAAGAAAAAAATATATAGAATTAGTCAATACTTGTATCTTTGAAAAAAACAAAATACGAACGTAGGCAGACTCCTTAAATGAAATTCATAAAAACTGTAAACTAGAAACACGTGATGCGACTCATAAATGCAACACCCTGTTTCTCATCTGAAGGTACTGGATGGTGGTATTGGATAGAAGGTATTGAATAGGGGGGGGGGAGGTACTGAATAGAAGGTGCTGAATAAAAGTTACTGGATAAAAGGTAATGGAAGGATATCTTTCAGCGATATAAAGCTCCGATAACATCACTCGTTAAGGTGTAAGCAACATATTTTCTGGTTGGTGCTCAATTCTTTGACATAATCTTCTGGTAAAACACCTGTTTACTAAAACCGAATGACGTGCAGATAATGGCAAGATAGTTAGCGTTTTTCTGATTGGCATACTGAATAAAATAACAACAAAATGTAAGCATCCCTTAACAGCCGTCGGAAAACTAAGAAAGGAAGAAACTTGATTTAACATAAATATATAACAACTCATATCAACATAAGTCTTGCAGTTGAATTTCCATATTTGATGCCCATAATAATGAGATGAAAATGACGTTTGAAAGATCAAACCATTTTTTCACTAAAAGAGAAGTTCACATGTTTTTTTTACGTATAGAAGAACATAAAACTTAATTAATAATAATAGTCAAATAAGAAAGAATAAGAAAACACATTTTCGAACCAAGATTTAGGAAAACAAATTAAAACAATTATTTTCCATTGATCAATTTATCCGAGTTCATCTAACGTATGTGACCATGGACCGAATGGAAACATTTAAAGTAAACAAACCAAAACGTTAAAAATTTCCAATTCCAAAATGTTGATTGAATTTGATTACTAGCTTACGTTTCTTAAATTGTCTACAGCTTTTTAATGAATTCACAAAATACTATTAGAAATGGTTGAAAAATATCTCGCTAGTGCTGAAACTTCCATTCAACTAGAGGTAAGAAGATGTAAAAGGGAACTAATGACAGAAATATAAGTCTAACAGAAAACCTAACTTATCATCGTTAGAAACTCTCCAAGCTTCTGAAATAGTGTAAAATATTTGTTAATACAGCTGCAAGATACATATCTTCATGTCTGAAGAAAATTATGTAGATCGCAGATGATATGCTCTTTTTCGGCTATTAAATTAAAAAAAAAAAAAATCCTTATTACTTTAATTATTATAGGAGATGAAAACCCTATTTTAGCTGTTATATTTTAGTTTATTGCGTACATTTATTAACATGAATTAATTCAATATGTATCCTTTATTAAACAAAATACGATTTTTTTCTTTTGAAAATTATTATATATAAATTTTAGTCTTTGAATAAAATACCTAAGTAGTTTTTGTTTCTAATATTTCTTTTTCGTGCGTTCGGGTACTGGTATATTGGAGAACTTTTTTATCTACTTGAAATTTTGAAAGAAAAAAAAATGTTTTAAGCTTTCAAGTAAATACATACATTTGGATACGGATACTAGAAATGAAATAGAACGGAAGATTAACATTTTTTTAAAAATAAAATGCATGATTTTGTAAATTAACGATATCAAAATAAAATATTTTCTATTTACTCACCATACATGCAGCAATGCCTATTGTTATTCGAGAATTATAACACTGTATTCTGAAACAATGTAGACACTGGTATGCGAAAATTTATATTTATTTTTTAAACTGATGTATCGAAAGAAAGTTTTCTCTTAAGGAAAATTAATTAAATGGAATGTTATCACGTTCGGAGTTCCACTGAAAATGTATGCGTTAAAAACTAGACAAACCATTTAATAACTAAATAATTTAGAAAAAAGTATTTTCTATTCAATTATACGTTTCTACAATTGAATTGCTCTCGATTTAAACTAATTAAAATTGCATACAAAACATTTTTTAGAGAATAATATCAATTTTCAGTTTAAAATTTCTAGAACAATTTTTTCTTGGAAATATTTTTAACCACAAGTATAATTGTTTTGCCTTCAAAAATGAGTTCCTTGCTCTTTGTACCTTCCAAACAGGAATAAAAAATTAGTATTGCTATTTGTACCTTTAACTATAACCATGAAGCAGTATTGTTCTGAAGCTATTGTTTAAAGCAACTGAAAATGAATTTTCATAATAAATCAGCCACGCTTAGTAGGTTGACAAATTGAGTAGAATGTGATTTTTAGGAAATAAACCGAGAGTTCATTGATCCACATAATATGTAAACAGCCTGAAACTTTTCGGTTTTCCGCTGCACGTCGAAAGACAAATTATGAATCATTCATTCAAAATATGTTACTTTAAAAATGATATAGTGATCCCCCCTACTTTTTAAAACTATTATTTTTATGTAAACATTTCAAGTTTGATCCACTGCTTTGTAAAATTGCTTACCCTTATTGCGTTTATTTTATTTTATTAAGGTTTTATTAAGGGGTGTTTCAAAACTCCCTTTTTACTACTATAAGGAGAGCATGTAACTGTTGATTAATAAAAATTGCGCTTAATTTTTGGCTGGTTATCAAGTTAAAAACATCGCAAGACGTGACATAATGGAAGAAAAAAGCACGAATAATTGCAATGTCCCAATAAAACCACACATTACATTCAACAAAATTATTTTTATGCAGCATAAAAATGAGAGCCAATAAAAATTAAGCAAAACAAACATTTGAAAGAAATCATAATTTCAAGTTCTTTTAATTTATCTATTAATTCCTTAGTAAAAGTGCGTTCATTTCATTTTCTCTAAAAGAAGTTCTTAACATCATTAAAGTAAGACGAATTATTTTACCTCGGTCCTTTCACTACCTAAACTTTAATCAATTTATCAATGGGAGAGAAACATGTTCCTAGTGTTTCTTTAACAGTTTGAATGCATTTGTGAGGTAAATAGTTTTTAGTGGAAAGAACGCTTAAAAATAAATGTGTCAAAAACAAAAAGCTTTAATGAAAATAAATGTAGTAATGAAATAGGTAATGCTTCTACTTTTTCTATTAATCACAATATTGCATATTGCTGTAGTTCAAGTAGTGTTCTCTAAGAAACAGTATCAAACTCTGATTTTGGAGAGACCTAATAATTATTATATCTTCAAAATAATGTGCAAATGTGGTTAAATCAATATTAGTTCATCCCCCTGATAATACATCTGGAATATAGTAATTCAAGTTTTAGTCGCAGAAATGGAAACTGTCTTTGAAGTGTCATATACGAAAATGCATCCTTCAAGTTGAATAGGCATATATAGCCTATCTAATAAATTTACCACATTAGTTAGACCAAATACATTTCGAATTTACATTAACACTAGATTTACGGCAGTTTTTGTATACCTAGAAATACGGCGGGGGTCATTTTGACCCCTGCTGAAGAAATCGGCGTAGTTTCCTACATAATGTCATATATATTTTTTAAAATGAAGCTAAAACAAACTAATTTATAATAATTAATATATTTTTGAGGATAGATAAATTTTAAATCAATATAATGAACTATTTAAAAAAAAAAGTGAGATTGAAATATATAACGTTGTTTCGGTTTCATTAAGAACATTTTAAAAATCTACAATAAATTAAGTGAATAATTTGTCAAATTTTGCAGAAAACAGTTTTGAACCCAAATATTTAAGTAGATGAATGTTTTTTTTTTAAACTAAAAGTGAAAATAACAAATAATTGTACTTGCAGGTTATTCGTCTGCGCAGCATTTTTTGCACCAGCTAACCTTTCTAATTTTCTATGTACAAAATCGACATACAGATATCTTCCAGTGGCACAAAGTTAAGATTTTTTTTTTACCCTTACATTCCTTCGTTTGACATTTCTTTCTTTTTTTTACTCCACTGAATCTTGCACTTACATAGATTTACTTACAGCTAGAAAAAGTTTATTTATACTTGGTATGTGTTCCTCTTTGAGTTCTAATTCTGCTAAACGTAATAAAAAAAAATATTCCGCTGATACTTTCTTTTGTAAATGTCCTGATCAAAATTCAGGCATTTATAGCTGCTCAGTCCAAAATATTGTGGAATATATGTATAATATGCTGACCAGAGGCGTGAGGGAATTTCAGGGAATATTTCCTTCCCATTTGATCTAGAGCGTCTAGTTCTTGCAGCGTTTTTACAATTTCATCTTAGCTTAACCATCTTTTACGAGAAAATAATATGCTTTTACAAAACAAAAAGTCGCGTAAATAACACAAACTTTTTTATCAAACGAGCTGATGTGTGCATCACATGACTTCCTTTTACTCCAATTTAATGTCATTTTCTCATTATTGGCAGTTTTAATATGATTCAATAGTTTACTCTATCACCAACAGTGGTCAAATTAAAACAAGATTTTAAAAAAAAATAATAAAAAATCGCCAAATTTGTCTCCACGTTGGCGACAAAACTTGGCGACCAAAAGACTGACGATATATTGCCAAGTGTCCGCCAAATTATAACACCTCTTGAGCTTACATCGAAATTAACAATGATTTTGCCCCAAAAAGGGGCAAAAGACCTCCTTTGGAGCATACGAATGCAACCAAAAAATAAGGTGCACAACTAGACCCCACTAGGAGTCTGCGTACCAAATTTCAACTTTCTAGGACATTCCGTTCTTGAGGTATGTGACATACATACACACATACGCACATACATACATATATACAGACTTTAAGAGAAAACTCGTTGTAATTAACTCGGAGATCGTCGAAATGGATATTTCGGGTGTCTGTACGTTCCTAGGCACATATCCACGTGTGGTCGGGTAGAAAAAAAAACTCAACAGTCATTTGGGGGTGAGCAAAATGGAAATCAAGGCCGATTTTTGGGTGAAATTTTTTTCGCGAATACAATACTTCTTTTTTTGTAAAAGGAAATAAAAAGAATTAAAAAAAAAACCAAATCATCTAGCAGAACCTATAATCATTCATCTATGCCGAATATCTTTTCACTGTTCTCTTTCCTTTAGAAAGTATGTTTCCAGTATTACGAATCAAGTGATAGGCAGGTGAGGTGTTATGCAGACATCCTTTTATTATTTTTTGTTCGTTGCTCAGTTGGCAAAAACAAGCATAGCTTAAAGAAAAAATATATACAGCGATGAAATGCATCAGCATTTCCTTTTTCTCAAAGGAGTCAAAATGACACCTCCCGTAATTCTAGGTATAACCTTCCGATTTGAGCTCTTTTTTTTCCCTTTAAATCTATAAAGTATCACACAGCGCAGTGATTTAAGAAAAGTCAAGAAAGGATTAAGAATTTTGTAAAAATATAGAAGAGCAGTTAGCAAAAAAAGTTTGCTTGGGGTCAATATATATATATATATATATATATATATATATATATATATATATATATATATATATATATATATATATATATATATATATATATATATATATATACATATATATATTTGTTTTACTACTGGATCAAACCCCTTTCATACTTAAGATTTTTTAAAATTTTGCTAGTACAATATTCAAGCTTTAACTCTCGTTAATTGTTTTAATATGGAACTAAGAAGGCAAAAAAAAAAAAATTATATGAACTGAGGCAGTGAAAAGCAAAGGAATGTTAGTGCCAGAATTAACTAGTCTATTGTGCCCATCACGAAACTTTCTTTTGTATCTTTCTTATGAACTCTGATCCCTTCCCATGCTTGACGAGAAAGTAATAGTCCCATCAAAAATAAAATTACGCACATACAAACTTGACGACCGTACCGATTTCCGAATTATCGCAAAAGCAAAGCAAAGAGCGAAAATTGAAAGCTATTTTAAAAGCATTGCTTGAAATAATTACGAATATTTTTTTTTGTTAACAAACATAAGATGACAACAGTTAAACATTTTAAATCAGTCAGATAATATTTCCGATCATTTCCCAACAGTTTTAATCATGCAAAATACGAAAACGAGTCTATTACGATTTATCTTTTAATATTGTTGATAAAATTACTTTTATTCGCTCTAAAAAAAAATCAGCCCCCTTAGAGCAATTGGCGCCAAAACTGAACCAACACCTATTTACATATTGGTTCACATTTATTCCAAATTTCATCCAGGACAAAGCATTGCTTTTTGAGATATAGCACTCGCAATTAAAACGAGAGAATGTTCGATTGTACAACCCCCTTTTGAGCTATTGACTTGAAAATAGATTCAGCTCTCGCACTCTCTAAGGGTTACTTGTCGATAAATTTTTGTTTGATTCCGTTCATTATTTGAGATATAGCAGTCACAAATAGCAACAAAAAACGTTCTATAACTCGTTCCCCGTTTGAGCTGTTGACACCAAAATTGAATCAGCACTTGCATATCTTAGGGACAACATATGGACCAAATTTTGTTTGATTCCGCCAGTTACTTTTTGAAACTTTTGGTTTACTTTCGAAAATTTCATTTTTTATGATGGACGCAGCAGCAAGTTGTTTCGAAGTCCACCTAAAAAACTTCACCCCCCAAAATTCTTGCGATAGTTCCAGTTTTTAAACAATGTGTCTTTAAATACTTTATTAAGGTGCATAACCAGTTACAAAAGTTAAATTGCAAAAATTAACACCAAACATTTACAATTGGTAGTTTTGAAGTAAATAATTAAGTTATATCTTTAAAGTTTAAGAAACTGAAAAAACTTCTTAAAAAATAAGGTTTTTTACAGCTTTGATTATAGCACACTTGTTAATTTTTAAGCGTTTCAATAAATTTGACCGATGCTGTATGGACGATTATGAACTATTGTAGTGCTTCTCTACCAGTGGTGCATAGACCACAAGTGGTCCGAGGATATCTAATGAAAATATATATGTATGTCAATTTTTTTACAGTTGTAATTACATCATCACATTTCTTAAAGAACATTTTCGTATTTATCTCATTTACCCTATTATATAATTGTTGTGAAATACTATTTTTAACTTATATGGTCCGTTTCGGGTTCAGAAGAGTACCAAGGTCGTTAGCAGTATGGTCCTTAGACACCTGGGACGTTTAAGAAATTCCAAAACAGCTTTTTCTGATTTTCCAAAAATCAGGCAAGTTAACCAACTTTGCATACACATGTGCTCATAACTAAGCATGCATTAAAACTTTTAAAAAGGTGTTTTTGAAGAAAAAAAATTATAACACAATGAAAGTCTAAAATACAGTAACTATACAAAACAACAATAAACTATTGTTTTTCTTTACTTTTTATCTGTCTTCCTTAAAATTAACAATTTCCTAACTCAGGATGGATTTACTCGCTGGTCCGACGAAAATATAACTTTTTTCAAGAAACTCTATATTCGCTACTGTTTTTATTAATATCTAAAGAATAATTCATGGCTTAATCGGTTTTATTCCGCTTAAATTTATTTTCCCCCTCAATTTACATCATATTTTAACATTCATTTGCAGGGTTTGGTATTAATTTTCAAGTTTCGTGTATAAACATGAGTATATATATATTTCAAAATATATACTTACAAATCAAATGAAATGATGGTTTCGTTAAAAGCTGAAGTAAAAAAAAAATAGCAAATAACAAAATGTTTGCAGCAGAAAAAAGAACACAGTATCATGTGGACGTCATCACTTTTGGTAAAGTTCCAAGTTTGTGCACCGTCTCATTCATATTCGTAAGCCTTTTATAGATTTTTGACTTCTCTTGTTCTTTAGTATTTGCTAACGTTTAGCATTTCATAAATCATCGAGATAACTTTTAGGGAAAATGAAAATTACATCTTTTAAATCGTAACTCTTAAATTTTGGTTTAGTTAGTGCTTTTACTGGTAATTTGTGCTTTAACATTTCTTTTACTTTAGTCTAGAAGCAAACTTTTCAACGTTTCATAAATATATAATAAACTTACCATAAAAACGTTAGTTTCGGTGGGTTTTTTTTTTAATAAAAATTCATGTTTTCGAATAATCTCATCAACCTAAAGTGCGGAAGTATTTTTTAATTAACTTTAATTTTTTAGTTAATGTTACTTTGAATATTATCCTTTTAATCCTAAGTATCTTTTATTTTAAGTTTATCGAGAGACCTATGTCCAAAATTTCTACTCAATTTTAATGAACCATTTATTTTAGTTTCAAATGGAAACTTATTTAACCTAAATAGTGCACGTGCTTTTAAAATAACTTTTTTTTTTTTTGCAAACTGTTCAATTTATAAGCAAGTTCAAAACAAAAATGTGCTTTTATTTCAATGTTTCCTTCGCCATTTTGAAAACTATTTCTGCAAAAGTAATAGTAATTAAGAGCATGAGGAATTCTGACTTCTTTGCTACGCTTAGGTCTTGAAGCATATCATGGGACGTGTAAGCGTCCCGGCCGCCAAGAAAACCAAATGTCAGCCCCCAGCAAAGCCAAATATTTACCGCCAAGAAAGACGAAAGAAATTAAACATGTGACTAAGGACAGTTTACACGGCAGAACAAGTTGGGGTTTTCACCCTTCTGTATCTAAGCCCCATGAAGACCCCCAGAGCTGGTTTTTGGTATGCTCAATCTCATGTGGCCCCTGACGAAGTATACCAAAATACAAACCGCAGGACCATCAGGGGAGGAGGAATTTTAGTTAGAAAATCGCTATTCTAAAACCTACAACCCAGAGGAAGGATCGAGCTGAAATTTCGCACATATTCCTTGTGACCTACTTATGTGTCTTTTGCCCCTCCCCCTCCCCCCCCCCCACGTTTATATCCCCCCAAATCATACCCTCTCAAGGGTCTGGAACAGCTTCCCGAGGATTTTTAATAATGATTTTTCGTATAAATATTCTTGAGGGGTCATTTAGGCCATATACAAAAATTCAGTTCCCGGGGATATCATGGGCCGGAGTAATTAAAATTTGAAAATCACTAATTTCCCCTAAATTATTTTTACTTATTTACAGCTCAAAGGGTTTGTTCATCTCTGACTGAAATTGCAAAGCTGAATATATCTAATTCTGAATATATTCAAAAGTTGTCTTAGAAAATGGAAATTCAATCAAGACTAAAACAGATCCAACAGTTGAATCGACCGTCTGGCGCATCAAAGTTTAATATATTTAATGGCTTAGTTTTTTTTTTTTTTTTGGCGATAACATACGTTATTTCGTCTTTTCAATTAACTTTTAAATAAAACAAGGTATTGAACAAGACGAAGAGTTCTATTGAAATGAAAAATACTTCGCCAAATATTTAATATAGGCAGTTAAAATGTAAAATATTCTGCCATGTACGAAAATAAGCCATTAAGTCAAGTGAAAAGTTCGATTAAAGTAATCCCCTCCAGCAATAAGACTGCTTTGTACTTTTCCGCTACAGGTTCGTGATTTGGCCTATTTTGAAACTTTTGGAGATTATGTTTTTATTTCATTCACTGCCGCTATTACTTTTTTAGCGATACCATACGTTATTTTGTCTTAAACTAAGGGGGAGGGGAGATAATAACGTTAAACAATACTGAGAGCTGCATTAAAAAGAAAGATCAATCACAAAACAATTGAAATTAGCCCATAAAATGTAAAATAATCCGTCATTTAAGAAAAGAAGTCATTAAATAAAAAGAAAACGCTAGATTAAAATAGCCCGCAAGCTATAAAACATTTTTTTTTTTTAAATTCATAAAAATAACCCGTCAAATGAAGAAACTGTAATATAATTTATTGCCAAGTTGTAAAACACTCGAAAACAAAATAATTTAAAACATAGTATTTTATTATCCAAGCAGTTTTCTTTGCTACAGAGAGGATACAAAGACTGCAATAAAATTTAAACAACCAAATTCTTGCCAAACGAACAAAGAATCTTAATAATCAGAAGATGTCATGACGTAAAATTCAGCTTGCCATTATTGTTCCTTAAAAACACAAAATATGTTGTTTCAATTGAAAATTTATCACTTGAAATCCTCAATTCTAAAAATACAGACAAAGTAATAATATCTATGCAAAAAGATGTGATATCTCATCAAAAGCAACCCTGTTGTAAAAATTTCCCCGCCAAGAAAACCTTTAACTCTTCCCTACAAAAAAGATCAGTGTAGGGAAGAGTTAAAGGTTTTCTTGGCGGGGAAATTTTTACAAAAGGTTGTTTTTGATGAGATTGATATTGCTGTAATGTTAACCAACAAATAATCTAATATTATTTTGCCTCGATAAGAAGGATTTATGATGTATTGTTACTAATATTTCTTAAGATAATGAAATAACTAACTTGAAAGAATTCATTAGCTATTTTGAAGTTCGTATTATGTGACAAAACCTCTAGTAAAAATATTTGAACAAATTTCTTGCTTTAAAAATATAAACCTTAACATAAAAAGGCTGTAAAAATCATTCCTTACAGTCAAACGTGTCATGAAAAGTTACAACGAAATCTTTGGGAGCCACAATAGACGCAATTACAAAACTAGCATAAATACATATGCACATTTTGGCTTGTTTCATTTAAATTCTTTGCAAAGTCAATGCAACAATTTAATTTCAACAAGTCAGTTATGTATATCGTTTTTGCAACAAAACTTTTGCGACATTTGAAAGTAATTACCACACAGTGACTTAGCATTCTACAACCACCATTTGGCTGCCACGAAACTTTCACATACTAGTCCCATTATATTCACTATTTATTTCTTTGTTTTTTATTTAAACAAAATCAGTACATTTGTGTTTATTTCAGATTAATTGCGTATAATTTTAAGAATTTCTTCGCTTTTTAGGTATTTAAAAGTATGTGATTAACCTTCTTCATCTCTGTACAACTGTTTATATCAAATAGTTTCTTAAAATTTAATAACTAATAAGCTGAATATTTCGCTTGAAAGAGTACATAATTAATGGTTTTTTAATTGATCCACGGAAAGATATAAAAAGACAATACAATTTCTTTTCTGATTTTTTTATTTTACAGCTCTAGAATATGGTAATTGATACAAAACCCGTCAAGTTTGATAGTCTCAACGCATGGCAAGAAATATTAAACAAGAAACCCTGACAAGATATAATGGTATCAATGCAGATAAATTAAACGCCTTAATTACATATTAACTTATTGGGCAGTTAAGACAGATAGCTGTGTTTGTGAACAATTGTCGCAATTACACATTTTATGCTGCATTACGTCCTAAATAGACAAATTTTCGTTTGATTCTCAATATGAAAATCCAAAGCTGATGTTGCCAAAAATAAGAGCAATTCCTTAACTCAGAAACCATTAAATCCATCAATATTCAGTTGAGCTTCCGCTTATTTCCGAAAAGCTTCATGATGAAATAAGCACAAGAAGATCAAGAGTTACTGGTATGGGAAGAATTGTTTTCTGGATAAAAAGAATTCCAAAGCCTTCAGGGAATGATTTTGCGTATCATTTCCCTCTTTTTGAGTACTGCAATATTTGGTATCCTATAGGCCGATGGGGTTTCGTATAATGATCTACAGTCTTAGAAAAACTAAGAAAACAAAAGGGATCGTGAAAATCCTTTGGATAAAAGATGAAAAATGATTTGAAAAATGCGTCTCTCACAACAGGCAAAGCATGAGTCATTTCTCAACTTTTATTTAATCATCGGAATGTATCCATTGAGTTTGTAGAAATTCAGTTTTGATTTCTTTTTTCATGCACTTTCGCCGTACAATACGAGCGACTAAAAACTTAAATGAAAAACAGGTATACAAGACAAACTCCAATAAAAGAGTACAGTAGAACCTTGTTTATACACCCTCCGTTTATCCGGCCCCTGTACATCCGGAAGAAACATAAAGAGATAAAAAATATAAACATTTACCTAAATAATAATCTTAAAATATGATTGCAAGAATGGAATTCAGCAATAATCACTGATTCTTTTGTCAGTGGGGTTTTTAAACAAAAAGGAATTACAACAGCAAAACGGAACTAGCACAAAAAAGTTCCAAAACTAGCCAAAACCTAAAGATAAAGCAAGCTAAAAGAAAGAATAAAGACGCTATGGAATTCGTGAATGGTGACTATACAGTTTTCCTGTAAGTTTGGGAACGTTTACGATCTAGTAGATCTCGAGAAATCTGAATCCAGTGTAGGAAATGTCATATGTATTGAAATGGTGCTGAAGGAGGCTTTGAATGTGAAGACTGCAACTGTAGCACTGAGAAAAGACAAAATGGAGGAAGTGAAACATTTCATTCGTGAAGCAAAGATCCCAAGTCACGTGACAGATTTTAAAGCATGGCATTGGAAGAAATCAGGTATATTTCTCTAGTTTCTTGCAAAATGCGTTAATTATTCGTCATTGCTGAGTCACGTGACTTGGGTTTCTCGTCCTAGCTTTTGCTAAGCCAAGGATTGGAGTTCCTCCCACCATTTAATGATTCCTGCTGTTAAGGGACAGACCAATAACCTTATGCAATATTTATTACGACCTAAGGTCATTTTTCTGTAGCCTACTACAAGACTTATATTTCCTTTTTTTACAAATTATTACAGTATATTAAAAAAAAACCTTTGTTTTATACGAATAGTGTTTGCGTTTTTCAGCATATAGTAGTTCGATAATCGAAGTTTATTTTTTCTATGATGACCTTTTTTCATGAATACTTTCTTTTAAAATATACTTTCTTTTAAGTTATATTTTCTGCATAGAGCTTATAAGAATACATTCTATTCTTATAAATTATACTTTCTTTTGAATCGCATTTCGCTTTATTTTACTCATCCGTAAATTTTACCGTTTTGTTTTAAATGTCCGTTATGAGTGTTTCCCAAACTGTTAATTAAAAAACCCCATAATCCCTGCAAACTTACCCCGTAACTATGTAAATATGCGAACTCTGCAAATAGTTTTTGAAATATTTAAAAATAAACATAGCAGAGGCAAAACATGATACTTTGTTGCTGTACTATGTAGTGATGTGCCGGATCGTTAAAAAAGTAGATCCGCGGATACGGATCCGGATCATTAGTGTCAAGATCCACGGATACGGATCTCTTTTTTTTTACCTAATTCAACTATCCAAGTGTAAAAATTGTTACGGAAGGTATTCCTGTCAGAATAATGGCAGTTTCATCAAAAAATGTCAACTGCGGCAAAAATCTAATAATTTACTCTTTAAAGAAATATCCGTTAAAATTGAGGGAGAGTTAAAAGGTATGGTTCAGCGCTGCATTAATGCTTAGATGGAATGTGAAAAATTATTTCTAGCTTACTCGGTAGATGTAGGATACAGGAGCAAGAGTGTAAAGCTGCTACTGGACAGGCTAGAAATAATTTTTCGCATTTTATTTCAGCATAAATGCAGCGCTGACTAATTCCACCTAACTTCTCCGACCGACGAAATCGAGTCGGGAACACCTTTACAAATAGTAAATAGAGAATTTAGTCTCACTACAAACATGAAGAATAACAGAAATCCCAAACCAATAACAAAAACTAATATTAAATTAAAAATAAAAAAAAACATGTCCCAGAGAGCCGACCTCATATTAAGATAAATTTCGCGGGTCAGAACACACATTTGTTAACAAATATGAACTGACAGCAGGTAAAAATTTTAGATCATTGAGCTTTTTCTCCTTATCTTCCGACAATGAAATCGCTACCAATCACGCGCATAAAGGCTTAGAATTGCATTTAAAAATTACTTAACAAGATTATAGCTCCTACTGTATATAAGTTTGAAGTTGGAAATTAATATCATACGCAGAAAACTTCGTTATTTCAATTAGGGCCAGCATTTTTAACGTACGAGTAAATTTTTACTACCATAATTGTGAAAAAAGTTAAATCGGTTTTCAATTAATATCTACGGTAATTAAAGTTCTACAAAAACGAGGCCAAGCTTAGAACACTTTCGATCAAGTCACCTTTTGAACGAAAAATGAACTATCAAAATCGGTTCATCTGTTTAGGAGCAACGATGCCACAAAAAGACACACTGATACGCACTTTTAAAACTTATTTCCCCTTCCTTTTTGCAACAAGGGGGAGGGGGACAGATTGGCTCCTGAAATGATACCTTATAATATAAATAGGGAATAAAACCTAGTTTAAACGGAATTTAAGGCTTTTATTCAAATATTTAAACATTTTTAGAATGGAAATGATCCGTTTAAAATCCGTCAAAAAAGTAACGGATACGGATACAGATCTTTATTTTCCATCGGATATCCGCGGATACGGATACGGATATCCGGAACATTACTAGTACTATGCCCATCATCTAGGAATCAAAGAAAGTTCATCTTTTGCAATGGGGTTGTTTCCATCAGTCAAAAGCAGTACTTTTAGTCACTAAAATTGATAGAATAAGCAAAAAAAAAAATCAATCATATGGTCCCAGAAAATCCTTTTTATTTTCCAAACAGTTATTTTTTATGTAATTTTTTAAAATGTCCGGTTTGCAAACAAGGCATGGTCTTGATGACGTCACAAATGATGCTCTTTGGCGCATTTTGTACCGCGTTTCCTCGTTATGATAATCAAGAAGCGAATTAAAGTTGTAATCTACGCTTGCTATCAACCATATCGTTGCCAATACACGCGAGTAAAGATGCGCATTAAATATTGTGGTCTGTGAATGGCAACACAGAATGGCATTTCATCATTTGTGATGTCATCGGCAAGAAATGTAAACAATGAAAGCGCACTGATTTAAGTATTTTTAAAAAAAATATTAAACTTAAAAAAATTATTTAAAAATGGGTAGATCCTATGTTTTTAAGCATGTTCTTTCAGAAAAAAGTGCTTTTTAAAATTTTGGAAACGATCCCATTGAAACATATAATTTAAAAAAGTTTCCAACATGCCCCAGTATCGTCCTACTGCTGAAAACATATGCAACTTTTTTCAACTGTATTAATAATTAAGCGTAAGTAAGTTTTATGAAAAAAATAAATGATGCATTTTCAAAAGGAAATGCAAAATATATTAAGAGGCCAGAAGAACCTTGTTTACATTTTTACCATAAATTAAGAAAATACAGTAACCCAATTAACTGTACTGTTTTAGACTTATATGTTGTACTTTAATGGTCACAGGTGGAGAAGCTCCCAAATGTGACAAAGGATGATTATTCCGACACCCTCTGTTAGAGAGGTAATTACATATAGCATTAAAGCCGCGTCACTCATTGCACACAACTCTGTTTAGGCATAATGTACAAGCCCTCATGAGGAATCCTCTTGAATTGAACTATTTTGTATGCCACTGATAGAGATTGCCATAAAACCTTATGTGTGACATTATTGATCGGCATAGGTGTGTCGCTGACAAAACCGCAATGTGATTTCCCTTTTTTCATCAAAACGTATACTCTGGGATTAAAGCAAAACAAGAAATTAAAGAAATACACAGTTAAAGGTAAAGGAAAACTAGTGACGTTTGTGAATATTTTAGTTGTTCTATTTCAACCTAATATTAATATGTTCATTGATATAGTAAGTGTTCTATTATTTTTTGCGAACATAACTTTTATGAATTTCTCTTTAAAACTTGTTTTGAATTGAAATGTCCCTTTCAGGATAATATATAAAAATGGTAGGGTGCACCGGGGCACGTTTACGAGTATTTTTTTCAATGAATTTTCTAGTTTTTATGTTTGAACTTAGGAAATTTTAGTCATTGTGGTTTTATAAAGCAGTTAATGAAGTCAAAATTTGTATATCCAGTTGTTTCTCAGCTTGTGTTTTTGAACGTAAAAAAAAAAAATGTTTTTTGAGTCCAAGTCGGTTGCGTAAACTTGCCCCGAACACGGGGAAAGTTTACTCATCTAGTGGGGCACGTAAAAATTTTACGAAGGAGTAAGTGATATAGATATTTAATCAAATTTAAATATTTCATTTCTCTTAAAACACTTTGAAGATAAAAAAATCACAAAGAATTAATTAAAGAACATTTTATAGGCTAAATTAAGATCATAGGACGTATTGCAAATTAACACAGAAACTATTTCAATGGACTGCGTTTTGACATCTAAGACATTGAACATTGTCTAGTCCTTTTTTAGCATACTTTCCCAGTAAAAGACAAAGAAGAAAAAATCAAGAAAGAAGGCTTAATGCATCTTGAAAATATCGCGAAAAACAAAAAAAAAGGTCAAAAAATAAATAAATAAATAAATAAAAAATAAATAAATAAATAAATAAAAAATAAATAAATAAATAAATATAAATAAATATCAAAAGATTAAAAAATATAAATTAGAGTATTGAGATGAGGAAAATGTCTGTCGATCTGTCTGTCTGCCCCCCCCCCCCTAATAACTTTGGAGTGAATACTCCGATTTGAACATTTTTTTTTTGTTCGAAAGATCTCAGTGAGGATACCTCATTCCTATATTTTACTTTTTGATTTGAACAATGTTTCATTCAATTTTGAACAGTTCAAATCCCTTAACATTAGCGCCTAAGGGGAAACTGAAAGTTAATGTGGATTCCCGCACTTGAAGGCGAATTTACTTCAAACAAACTTTGTTGGAAATAGCTCTGGACGACAAACTCCCGACTCCGACAACTTTGGGGCACCTGACCCCGACTCCTGTGCCCGAAAATTAGTCGGACTCCGGCTCCCCGACTTCGACTCTGACTTCGTAGCTTTGCCAAAAAATTACACACGGAAGAAAAATGACTGACCCTGATTCTTGGATATTCGACTCTGACTTCGGCTCCTTTATACCAAAATGATTCCAACTCTCACTCCGCAAACATTGGCAGATTTACAGATTCTAAAGGAAACGACCAATTCCAACTCCGAGTCTTTGAATTTAATACCTTTGACTCTCGAATCTGACACTTTTATCCCAAAATGAGATTGACTCCGACTCCGACGCCATGGTTTTAACTGTGAAATAATTAGTTTTAATATGACTAGTTTTTATTTTCACTCTAAAGTTTTAATTTATGCATTCAGTTTTCGGTGGATAAACTCAAAATTTTTAATGTTTCTACATAAAGATATGCGCAGACGATTTTTTTTTATTTTTGACTATAAAAATGAGATACGAATCTGTTACTTAATTAAAAATGAATGGTCATTTTCAAAACTAAATAACATAAAAATGCTAAAGGTTTGAGGCACTACGGAGCAAAAAAAGCGTCCGGTGCTCGTTTAAAAATAAGACAAGAGTAGTAAGACACAGTAAGAACGAGCGTTAATGGACCCCGATGAAAATGCGTAAACAAGGATAAAATTCTGATACTTTTTATATATTTATTTGTTTTTAACAAAGTATTATTTATTTACAATAAGCTTAAAAACGTTCAACACAAAATTTACTTGGCTCGGTAGAAAACAGATTTTTCTACACCCGCATGCTAAACCGAAGATGGACTGATGCTCAAAAACTTGTGAGAATATTTGCTAAGGAATAGCATAAATCTGGTATGACTGTTAGCTCTCCATTTACAACTCGTTTTGAAAAAAGGGCAATGCGTAAATGTACCCCATGCGTAAACGTGCACGGGCCTACCCTATCATCAAATATACTAACTGAAACATACACGTTTTTAAGCTCCAACTGTATATAAGACTTAAGTTATTACATCTTGTTATTTTTTATATTGTATTTGGAACAATGCTCTAAAGTGTACTGCAAAATAAATGATATAAAGATCTGCATCAACTCATAAATGTTACAATGTAGTAGCTTCTAAAACATACAAGAGAAAAAGAGTGTTCAAAAGATTCGGATGCATTGACACATGAGCAAACATTAACCATATTTTGTTACACTAGTGATAAAAATGATAAATTATGTGTCGAATCCGTATATACTATGTGTTTAAATTACGGGGGAATAATTTGAAATATTGAATTATTTTCCGTTATCTTAGAGGCATTTAAATTCTCAAAATTTATTATTCCACCATTTGCCAAAAAACTTGATGAATCAAGAGTTATTTCAATTTCATTGAAGATGTAAACGTTTTGAAAGAAAGTAATATTTTTGGGAAAACGCTTTAGAAGCGATTCTAGAAT
Source organism: Uloborus diversus (assembly GCF_026930045.1). Classification (NCBI taxonomy): domain Eukaryota; kingdom Metazoa; phylum Arthropoda; class Arachnida; order Araneae; family Uloboridae; genus Uloborus; species Uloborus diversus. The sequence goes on from NC_072737.1 coordinate 46,686,756, forward strand.
TTCTGAATTTTGTATCTTCTTGTTCCGAAAAAAAAAAAAAAAAAAAACATATTTCCGACTCAAAGTTTTTTTTATAATTAACATAAGTTGGGAAGACAATATTGAATAATTATATTACAATCTTATAATGATAGGGTATGATGCATTTAAGGGTATTATAAAAGTATTTTAACCTTTTTCTTTATTTTACTTTTAGTCGTGATAAAATTTCAAAATTGAATGGATGTTCGCCTGTTTTGTGAAGCGTGCTTCCTCCTATATGTTACAATGCAATATCCAGCTATATTTAACATTTATAGTACTTTTTTTTGTGTGTGTGTTTTCACTGAGTTCCCGTCATTTCAAATTCTTCTGATAACCAAATAAAAACATTTAAATATTTTTTACTTGTATGCAAAAATAAAACAAAAGACTAAGTTTGCATCGTATGTGCTGAAATTATAATGTTCCCAACCTAACACTGTTTGTGTTTGTCACTAAAGTCTACTAAAACAAAATTAAATTAATTGGTTCAAGATCTAGATAAATAAAAGTATTTTCACACATTTAATGGCTATAATGAATTATTGGGTCATTAAATTTCTTCTTTCGTGTCTATTGCGTCACTTTGATCAACTTTTTTGTTCATATTTTCTATAAAAAAATGTTTAGTTCTTGTGCTTTCTTCAATTTTTTATGGGGGTATCAGTTGCACTGATACATATCTCTCTTTTATAGTTTCTTCATCGGTCTGCCTTTCCCTTTTTATTCTCAGGACTTAAAAAAACTTTCAAAATCAAAAAAGAGCATGAGGCCTCGAACGTGTCATTTTTATTGATATCTGTGAAATTAATTTTTATCATTTGCTATCTACGGCGTCACTTGAAGTCAGGCAGCTTCTCTATTTAAAGATACGCGGTCAGTTTCACATTTTTCACAGGATGAAATACCGTATTAATTGAAACAAAATTCTGGTGGATCAATGAAATACAATAAAAACAATTACTTTTAATTCCTTGAATTACGGGTTATAGTGCAACCAAGCTGCAACTCCCTTTCTGTACTCCATTCGGCCATTTTCTTCCACATCAACATAAGAAAGGATACAAATAAACATTTGTATCCTAACTTAAATATTCTAGAAGATAATTATCCACATAGGTTCAGCAATTAACTAACTAGTTTACCAATGGTTAATTTTCACTCATAAAATAAAATTTTGTAAATCGAAGCAAGCGAGATTAAATAAATTAAAAAAAAAAAAACATGTTTTACCTGAAAGCTAAAAAAATAGCAGCCAGTTTATGGTAAACAGAAAGAGTGTTTTTATCTCAGAACCTACCTGGATAACTACAGCAAAGCCATGGTTATAAGTAGACCATACATCGATTCTCACAAAAAATCAATAAACTAACTCTTTCTAAAAAAGAACATTAAATAGTCATGTAAACGAACAAAAATACTAGTTTTGTTCATGCATAGTCACTAACAAAGGCTTACAGCATTACTTTTTCCGTGACGATCATATTAACCAGAAGTGCAGATTTCTTTTGTTCTCAGATGGTAGCAAGTTATATTTTAACGGAAGTGGTATTTCATAATTCCAAATATACTGTTCAAAAATATTGTATAGTGTGTTTTATATTAAATGGGGCAACGTTAAAGCATTTCTGGAAACACTGTATTAAATTTGTTTTAATATTTAATCCAGTTTCTGCCAAATTTTTTATCAAGCTTACTTTGTCAATTATTCGAGCACTTTAGTGCCTCATTTTTCTACGGACTTACCGAAATAACTACTGAAAAAATAGAAACACAAACACTTTGTCTCTAATAATGTCACATAAAAAAATATCACAATAAGTTAGAACTTGGGATCTTCGCGAGCAACACTGCAATGTTGTTTGAACGATAAACCATAGTGTTTTGGAATACTTACAAACATAGTACGCGTTATCTTTCCCCCATCTACTTAAATAAATCTTTTTTATTTAACAGTGCCCCTTGTAGCGATTACATAAGAGAAAAAATTGTCGCTTTTTCAATAATTTAAACGTGCATACTTGTTGCTTCAGAGTCAAATGCAAAATATGCGAATAACAGAACTTGTATCGTGTTTTTTCTTGTGTTCTATTCAATATGAAACAATCTATTTTTTAAATATTATGAGGCACATGATGCGACCTCTATGGAAATAAAACAATATTATCACAGTTGTTAAGTACATATCTAAGGCAATTTTTTAAGTCATGTTTCTTAACTTACTAGTTTAGTTATAAATTCTGGAGCTTCAACTCGTTTGAGTATAACAGCTGCATAACTAGAATTTGTGTGATTTGCATTTAATAAAGCCACGTTAAATTCAAATAGCACAAGTGTTATGATTTTAACGTGGCACATATTTACTTCCTTAATGTTTTGATCTAAATACTTTAAAATATAACGTTCCATATTCTTATTAGATCGGTTTCACCAAACATATCAAAAGTTACTTATTGACTTATTCGTCAACATATTTTTTTACTCAGTTTTTAATAACCTCACGAAGTGCGAACAGAAAAAAAAAACGCAAAAATAATAAATGTCAAATAACCTTGGCAAGAGTTCAATCAGTTGAAAAAACAAGTACTAAAATAAACACAGGAGCTTAAAATCAGCTTCCAAGAGGACAGAAAAGATGGTCTGAAGAATTGATTTGAAAATAGTATGATAAAAAATGTCAACTTCTGCAGGGAGCAGGTGGGAAATTTGCAGTTAGTTTTTTATTTTTTTTTTTATTTTTTTTTTTATTTTTTTTTTTTGTGTTGGAAATATTTCGTTCAAAAAATAATACCTAGAAAAGAACTGCAAAAAATTCCACTTACAGAAATATTCTCAAAATATTTTTGTTTTTGTGCATGTATGTGCAGTGTCTCGGCTTGCACTTGATTTTTTTTTCTTTTTGGTTAATATACTTCAAAATGCATTGGTTAAATCCCACTGGTTCATTTTAAATTCAGTTTTGCTTATAAAATAAATAATTTCTATGGTAAGGATTAAAAGCAAACAATAAGGAAAAAATACCAAAATCTTGAGCAAATAAATAATAAAAAGGAAAACAAAGGCATTAACTGCAACTTGATATTTCATTGTAATTCATTGTTATACGATTTATGCAATTTATGCAAACCTAATTTCGGAGTTTGTGTAGTATGATATTAACTTCTTCATTCTGATCCGAAAGATGAAAGTTGACAATATCTCCAACCCGAAATCTAGGACTTAGTGACATTTAACTAAATGCCAATGATATATTGTGAGCTTATTAATTAATTTGTGCTAGCAAATGCATGTGTTTGTGTATAATTCTTGTGGTGTGTTACTTCATATGACTCTTCACTCCTTAAGGAGGTCCGGGACACAAAAACTGTCAAATTTTACATTTTTTAAAAATTGTTATTTAAAAATTATTATTTAAAAAAATCCCCGTTTTTTCCGCTTAGAAGAACGTTTGAATCTTGTTTCCATCCTAATTAGAACAAAATAATTATTTATGTTGCACGCATTGAAAAAATATTATTTTTAACTTTAAAACTTTAAACGCGTTTTCTCCATATTGTCAATTTCTCAGTGCAAAAGTGTCCCCATGAGTGAATAAACTTTTCTTTGTATCATGGAATTTTTGAAGATTTAAAAAAAAAAAAAAATATATATATATATATATATATATATTTTTTTACTTTATGGTATTTTTAAAAAATGTCTGCAGTTGTTAATATCCCCCCCCCCCCCACCCTAGGGCACATATGATCAACTGCAGACGCCCAGGCTGCAGGCCTGGGGCACATATGAACAGGAGTAAAAATGTAGGAGAAGCATCATATTTTTAGGAAAATTCTTCAATATGAAACATATACCTAAATAGCAAATACGTTGAAGGGTTTATAACCTACACAGCGTCAGTATAATTGAATAGTAGTTGTTCCCCTAAGAAAATATTTTTTCCTGAATATATAACTGCTCACTGTCCGCTCGTAGCCTGTTCTGATCACAGAATAGACTGGGAAAAACGTTTATGACTACATAATTAATAAAAAAAATATTTTCTAAGGGTTATTCTATATACACTATGCATTTAAAATTCATACAGTGTTTGATAAATATATTTTCAAATGATTTTGAACTTCAGTTTTTAATTAAATGAAAATATTTTGTGTCTTTTTATTTCCTGTAAGTATTATATAACATTAAATTATTGACCAACTACATGAAATACATCGCCAGCTTAGTCATTTCATCGGAGGACTGCAGTATAGGGCGGTAACTTACTGAAAATCGACCAACTATTTAATAATAAAAAAAAATTTAAAAATTTAAAAAAATAAAAATAATAAGCATAAATAAATAAATAAATACTTTACAGGATTTATTAGTTAACAATAAATTTACTTACTGATTACAGGAAAATAATAATTATAAATATTTACACATTTTTTAACACTTACAATATCCTACACTAATAAAAATATTACTCAGAGCGGCTATGGGAACTCTTCACTTGTGCTCCTATTTGTTGTGTTCACAAGTGCCCCACCGTCTAATTTATAGCTAACTTGTAAAAATAAAAAAAATTTAATTTAATTTAAAAACATAAACATTGTCATAAATATACTTCACTGTTCATACAATAGTTCGTAATACTTAGATTCAGATTAGCACTTAGTTTAAAAAATGTTATCAAGTGAAGAAGCCAGCGGTAATTTTTTTTCAACACCTGCTAAAACAAAGAAGTTGCCATCACAGAAACATAAAATGGCTCATTGCTCTAAATATTTGTCCAAGAGGTACAACTGGTACTGTCCTTATTTTGAGAATGTTTCAGATGTTTTATTTGAAGTGATCTTAGTAAAACTTACTATGTTCACATGTGCTCCGTGTTCACATGAGCCCCTTTTTTCTTACTCGTATTGTCGTTATACATTTTTTTTATAAATGAAATGTTTCAGTTACATCAATAACTGCATTGAGTGGGCGGATAATTAAATATGACATGCTTCGCGTTTTTCATTGTAAGATTGCAATTCTACTTACCACACTTCCGCGTTCATATGCGTATCGCACCTTCATGAGAATGGATGTTTCCGAATAAGGCGTTTTTAAAATGTTTTTCACTTGAAGAAGACAGTGATAAAAAAATTTCGACGCCAGCTAAAAAAAAGGTTGCCACCACATAAACATAATATGGCTCATTGCTCTAACTGTTTGTCCAAGAGGTACAACTGGTACTGTCCTTATTTGAGAATTTTTCCACATTTTTTGCTTAAAATGATCGTATTAAAACATACCATGTTCACATGTGTCTCGTGTTCACATGAGCCCCTTTTTCCAAATATCTTAAAATTTTTCGAAATTTTTCTTTAAATATGTTCTACATTTTTTTGAATTAATATATTATTAATCGCAGAATAAAAATTAAAATTAGATATTTGCGCATAATTTATTGAAAAAAAAATTAAATTTGACCAAGAATATATTGAGTTTTAGCAATTTAAAGCAACCGCATTAAAAAAATAAAGAAATAAATAAATATTTTTTAGTATTATTTATGTGATGATTTTTGCTTATCAAATAGGTGAATCAGTGAAACAATTTAAAAACTCTAACTGTTTAATATTTTTTTTTGCAAACTGTGTCCCTTACCTTTGCATTATGTTATTGCAGAGTTTTTATACTAATAATTACATTCTAATGACTCAATAACATAAAAAATACGTATATAGTTAATAAGTTATTTCTATTTGATGATTTATAAAATAAATAGTGACAATAGGGGTCACATACATCTCGCAATATTCCTCAAAGCATTAAATTTCCTCATTTGAACTACTTGCTTAAAAACTGTTTTTCATATATATATATATATATATATATATATATATATATATATATATATATATATATATATATATATATATATCTTTTCTTTTGATGTTAGAATAACAGAATAACAATAAAAAAGAATACTATCATTTAGAAATGCTGCCCATAGCTTTCACTAACTGATCAAAATTTAGTTGTACCTACTTCATGAACGTAAATTTATACCGGAGAGATAAAAAAAACACGTAGGAACACCTTAACGACAATAACAGCGTTTTTCTTGCTATTTTTTAAAATTCTGAAACGAATTACAGCAATCTATTTACTTTAACAAAGATAAACTTTATAACAATTAAAGATTAAATTTATTCCAAATCACTCCATTAAAAGCTCCAGGCTATTTTAATACCCGTTGAAAAAACGATATAATATTTTATGAGTTGATGGGGTTAAAAAATAAAGTTGGTGAAGGATAAATATTTTTCGAAATATGTTTAAACATTTCCTTTTTTCTTTACTCTGTGTCAACAAGGGTAGTCTGGAAAAAATAATCTACGATTTTTTCTTGACGTGTTGTTCATGCTGCTTTTGAATGCTAAATTTATTCAAATGCATTTATCAGATATATTTTAAAGTGTTTTTGAATGTATCACTTAAAAAATAACCGATAACTTTGATTTATTTTTAATTCTGAAAATGTATTTAGATAAAACAGAGAAAACGAAATGGAATTAAAAGAGTGTTGATACAAATTAAACATTTGAGTAATGCAAAATAGAGACTAGATTATTTATCTGCAAAAAAGATGCAGTGGCAAGTCTTACTATCTGCTTACTAACTACTTATGTACTAATTACTTACTCTATCTACGAATTACTTCTAATAAAATTATAGAACTTCTTGTAGTCCAGTCATATTATACAAAAAGGGGAGGGGGGCTAAAATCGCAAAGCAGGATGTAGTTCTGATTTTTTAATATGTTGTTTGGGTCAGTTAGGGTACTGTAAATCTAAGTTTGCAGTTTTTAAAAACCTGTAATAAATATGTAAATAATTATTACAGGTAAAAATATGTAATAAAAACCTGAGTAATTCGCGAAAAACTGCAAAATTTTCGGGGACTTCTTTTAGTTTTTCCTTTATAACTCCTTAACTATCCAACTTTTGATACTAAATGTGAATACATATTTTATAGCACATCAAAGTTTAAAAAAAATTCGCTCCAGTGGCGTTCTGTACCACCAATAATTTAGGATGTATCAAACTTCAAAAATTGACCATTTTTGGCAAAAAATAAAATAATTATGCTTCGATCACCTTCCACGCCAAATATGGACATGAATTTCCACTCTAGTAAAAGAAAACCTGGATATACGGATATAGTACATTTAATTGGCTTTTATGTAAGCTAAAAACGAAGTCTGTAGATTCAATAGTTCTTTTACAATCGCAAAACAAACAAATAATCGGAAAATTCAATTTTTGAAGAAATGAGACAAAATACTTTTCAAAATAACATGAAAGATAATTTTCTAAAAAAGCAGGCAAAGAATGATATAATAAGACTTTAATGTGTATTTATATAAGTTATGTGTGCTGGAAAAACACGGTGGTTATAGAAAACTTAAATAGATCAATTATTGACAGCCCTATGTAAGTAACGCAAACATTCCTTCCCCTATCTATCTATGCCTTTAACATTGATGAATTTTCGGCCGTATTTCATTTTTCGACAGGACATTTACCTACCGAGTTTCATTTTGAATAGAGAATAATTTTGGTATCAAACGAATTAGTAATGAGATCCGAAGACGGATAAGCAGAGAAACAAAGAATAAATAAAAATGAAAGTTTACTCATTATTTTTGGAACAGCAAATGAAGCTGTCTATGTTCATCATATCAAACGTAAAGGTTCAGTGGTAAACCTAGTATAAAAAATGTACCCCCTGTACCCCCCATTATTGAATGTTTATACTTATTGAAAAATCATTTAAGCATAAAGTATGGAAAATAGGGATGCACCTAGAAACGTTAACCAAAATGCTTCCATTTTATTACGTAGCAAGTCTTGATTTCTACGCTAAAACTGCTCGACTTTATTTACAAGAAATGTGAAAAATGGAATGAATTCAAAGGGGTTTTATATACACCGGTAGAAACTTCATGGTTGCGAATCAATAAATTTTTGCCAAGTTTGTGAGTATATTTGGGTAAAGAATGAACTGGTCCTAATGAAACTAAAGGAGAGCCTCAAAGAACTAATCTATAGTTGTAACATATTAAACAATTCAGCTGTGTGCTTTTTCGGTGAGTTTTATGAATTATGTTCATGTTAATTTTTATTTGAGAACCGGAATTATTGTGGGACGTTTTTTCTGTGTTTGGATACATCAGAACAACTGCGCGCTAGCGCAATGTGATTACATTTGACTTCTAAACATCACAGTGATCCAGAAGAAACAGTTATCCAACGCGTGTAATAAACGACACCTCAATACCGAGTTGCTCCCTACGCTTGGACTTGAGAACAGTGAAGAAAAAAAAACAACTACAGATCTACTGAAACAAAACTGATTGAAACATTATCCGAAACGCCATTGAAAAAAGTACAACTCAACAGATCTTGATCGATGTTGAAGAGAATGAGGATCTACTTTTTTTTTGCTGTTTTTGTTTCAAACATTCGAAATATTTCCTTCCAGAAAAGTGCGAAAGTCCAGTTAATTTGTATTCAGCTTCATTTTTTTTTTCAACTGAGAAAAAATGGAATAACTCTTAGATTCGTACTTTTTCTTCACGCAGTTAGTGGATGTGGTACCACATCTTCCCATGTCTGGCTAAGAAAATCAAAACTGTGCGGTGTTTTTCAAACGAACTAGTATAGGTTGACCAGGCCACCATAGCTTTCCTTCCTGAAGTAAGTCTCGAAGCTTTAGCCGAAGCTGTAGAGATAAAGCTGGTTGTTCTGCATGGAAATTGAGGTCTCCTCCTCCTCTTCTGCGACATTATTCAGTTTCACCTGTTCCTCAAAGCAGCATGTAATGCAACTGTGAACCGTCTTTGCTAGTCTTCAACCAAAAGAGTAGCTTCATTCCATTCTTATCGCACGTACCGACAAGTAAACAAATGGCTGGCAGAAGAGAAGGATGCCTCAGAGCGGAGTTGGTAGAAGGCCAACATAAATTTTGAGATTGGTTCGTCATTAATCACTACTTTAAACGATCCAGTCTCACCCGTCCTTTTCAGATTTCTCTCAGTTTAGTGCAAGAACGGATATATGGGAGCATGCTGTTGTTGCAGAACTGATCTTAGCTGCTTAGCTTTGAGAAATCTACCATTTCAAACGACTTCCCCAACATCTTTGCCATTCTAATCGACAAAAAGGAAAAAAAAAAAAAAAGGAAAAATAATAAAATGGAAAAAAATCAACCTATCACTACCTTATTTTTTCTGTTCGGGAGTTCAATCGTACTCATCAAATACACCATAAAAACCAAGACATTAAGTATAGATAGTTTTTAAGATACGTTTTAATAATCAAACTAACATGTAAATACAGTTTCACCATTTTAAAATCATTCTGTTTTTTTTTTCTTTTGTCCATAGCTCTCTTATTCTAGTGGGAAGTGTTTTGTCTCTGAAAGTCTTTTGTTCAAAATATTATTTATTCAAAATCATACTTTCCAGTCGAAGAACGAAATACGGCCGAAAATTTATCAACGTGAAAGGCATAGATAAGTAGGGGGAGTAATTTTTGCATTACTTGCATAGGGCTGTCAACTATTGGCCTGTTTAAATTGCTTATATAAGTTTCGTGTGCTGTTTTGACAGCACACACAACTTATATAAACACTCATAAAGGCTTTTTACATCATTTTTTTTTTAAGAATAAGGTCGTCCATTTTGTCTTGAAAAGTATTTTGTGTCTCCTTTCTCCAAAAATTGAATTTTCGGATTATTTGTCTGTTTTGCGATTGTAAAAGAAGTGTTGAAGATACAGATTTCGTTTTTGGGCTTAAATAAAAGCCAATTAAATTTTTTGTAACAGTATATCCAGCTTTTTTTCATTTAGAGTGGGAATTCATCTCCATATTAATTGTAGAATAATTTTTTTTTCACAAAAAATAGCCAATTTTTGAAATACGATATCTCCTAAACTATTTGTCGTACAGAACGCTACTTAAGCGTAAACTCTTCACAATTTAATGTGCTTTAAAACTGGTATGCCAATTTAGCATCAAAAGTTGGATAGTTTTGGAGTTATAAAAGAAAAAACTAAAAAAGGACGAATTTTTCGCACTTTTTCGCGAATTACGCAGTGAGCACAGGTTTTTGAAAACTGCAAACTTAAGTTTACACTACCCTAACTGACCCAAACAACATATTAAAAAATCAGAACTACATCGCACTTTGCGATTATAGTGTCTAATATGATTGGACTACTGCTTAAGACAGAACTTTCATATTGCTATTAATATCTGATCGTAATTTTCTACATATGTCCACCGCTTCTTATTCGCTGTTGGGTGGGCTTTTTAAAAATTACTTTCTGTTTATGACTTTTATAACTTTAAAATTTTAGTTCTTAAAAATTTAAAAAAAATAAAATTATTATATTTAACGGAAAACTCAGTGTTTCATAAGCATACGTTTCATAAGAATAAATGGCATTTAATGGCAAAAAATGTGTATCTAAAAGATGTAATAAAGCTTTAATGAAAATTAACCCAACAATGAGAAAAACATTATTATATATCAATTAAATATAAGTGTCTAGTGTAAATTTCACACTAAATGTTAAAAGCAATCAATCAGTATTGAACATGTTTATCAGATGATTCATTTTATCCTGTATTAATGATGAAAGGCTTGAACTTAAGTCTTATGTCATCAATATCGAGATCAAAATAATTTGTCTAAATGATAGACTGAAATGATGTTTTTCAACTCAAAAGAGAATTCAAAAATTACGTTTCACAACGTAGGGGTACCAACTGTTAGAATTATTTCTGAAACTTTTTTCTATCTCTCTTTTCTTAATTCTGTCAATTAAGTTTAGCTACGCTGCTCTCAAGCATGAATTTAAAAAAAATTAGTAAATAAACTTCAAAAGAAGAAAAAAAAAAACACTGCTTAAAATATGTCTCTTCGCCTGGAGAAGTTACTATTACATTGTACATCATTTATGCGTGACTTCCTAAAGCGTCTTGGAATAAAACGTATGAGGCAGTAAGAACACTGTAAAAACGATTCAGAAACGTTCCTGGAAAATAATGGGCAGCTGATGTGCTCAATTTTTGCCAGTAACATACCTAGCAAAACCTACGAAAAAACAGTACCTTTCCTGAAATTGTCTTTAAATCTTTCTGAAAATTATGCAGATCTGACTGGCTTTAACATCCAGTTTAGGTCCTTCAAAGGAAATTCGGTAGGTATAATACAATTCATTATAACCTTCTAGAGTTACTAAGAAAGTTCCAGAAGTATCAATCGCTAAGGCAGAGTTGCAAGTGCGCACTAGTCAGCTCCCTTGCCTGCAACTCTTGTGTTGCAAAGCTGCAGATATCCCGAGATTATTGGAGCTTAGTCAACCTGGATGGGCCATAACCGAATTAAAGACGGCACACTTAATAAATACACGCAGTTAATCTTGGAACTTAACTAAAAATATTTTTCACTATACTGATGAGTCTGCGTTTGTTAAACTTGAAGCAATTCAGGAAACGTGTTTGCAAAGATACTTGATTTTACGGGGAAATTGGTGAAAACCCGTGAAATCCTACAACGTTCCACGAAAATAATCAGTAACGTCTCGGAATTTTTTTACAGTGCAGCAAAGATATGCAAGTGCACTTTTTAAAGTTTTGAGTTGAACATGTTTAAAGTTCAGATCCTAGGTATGCAAGTACTTTATTTATTCTTCTATATATTGTTGTATGGCAGCATCTACAAAAAGCTACAAGTACCATCTCTTTTCCGATAACAGAAAGGACGTCCTAATTATATGTGCAATAGTTATCTGGAAAATTTGTAGTTTTAGCACTTACAAACTAAAAATAAATTACAGTTTTGCTCCTTACTGCCTCATATGTTACAAACTATTAATGGCACGTCAATCGTAAAATCGTAATATTGATTTTTTTAAACTTTAAGTCATTGCTACAAATTATTTTCTTTCATTTTATTTTAAACTGTCTACCCTTTTTACTTCATTATTTTAAAATTTTGTAATACAACACATTGTTTTTATTATTTTAAATTGTCTACTTTTTTCACTTTATTGTTTTTAAATTATTTAATACAATACAAAGATTTTTTTAAAAAAACTTTTGACAAACTTACTTTTTCTACCTGCGAAGTGTTTCCTAAATGTATTTAAAATAATTTCACATGTAAATTCAAAAAACAAATAAAAAAATAAATAAAAGACTAGCTCAGAAATTTTTCTTTTTTTTTTTTGAGCACTTACTTGTGACAACTTGAGACTTTTTTGACAAATTACTTGTTCAGTTAGTTTACTTGGCCAAAATTAAAGCCCCTTAGATTTTTCAAATTACAATGACGACGAGAGTAAGTCAAACTCTCTGTTTTGAGCATTGTTTTAGACAGACTACTCTTCGTCGTTCATTGTTACAAAGCCTTTGAGTTCAAACAAAGCTTAACTCAAGCATATTTTACAAAACGATATCTTTTGTGTAACATAACGTGTTTTTCTGGAAAAACCCCTTTGTAAATGAATTGAAATCGTAAAAAATATCCAAACACACAATTTTCTAATTACAAATTAATAAACAAGAGAAAAACCATTTGCGTATTTTGTGCTTCATGTTTTAATTCTCAAAATGTTTTTATTTGCTAAATAATTGAAGTTTTTAAAATGCATGTAAATTAAATTTAGTTTGGAAATACATTTTAGAAATAAATATAAAATTTTTTTATTGTGGGGGGGGGGGGTACTTATTTAACCACACTTAGTATTACTAATTTCTTGATACCTTTTAATTATCCATTAATAACATCAGCTTCTCATAAGACTCCTAAAAGTATTGCCCATTAAACCAACACTAATTTCATTTAACATTTTTAAATTTCTACTAGCAAATTGATATGATTTGTTCAGCTAATGCGTAAGTTGTTGTTGTTTTTATTATTATTCTGCTCTACATTAACGATAATATACACTACGTGCATTTATAATTGTATGCAGAATTATCTTTTTAACCCATGAAAAGCAAGAACAGGCAATTTTGTGCTAAGTCTACGTAAATTACTAGGTACAAGTCCTTCAAAAATCATCTGCAGTGCAATGACAAAATTGTCATCCTAGAACTGTGGTTAAAAAAAAGCAAGCAACGAATTTGAAGCCATTATAGGCAAGAACTGTTTAATAAATTCATTTTGCACACTTCAAATCGAATATAAACACACAGGGCAACACTCATTTTGGTGCGCGAGTATTTGGAGCTGATTTAGTACGAATTTGGTACACTAAGTTCAAATATCAAATCAGTTTTTGTGCAGGAGCTCAAATTTCCAAGATATTTAACTTAAAATATATGTGAGGTTTAAGTTACATCCATAGATAAAATAAAAAACGAAGCATGGAATTTTTATTCATATTGTGTGATACAAATAAATCAGAGCTCAATTACCAAACATACCAATTAGACTGTTAGCCATGGATCCCTGATTTTTAAGGGCCCCAAAAAGACTAAAATTGTACTACTCGATTATTTAAGAAAATGAAAGAAAATCAAGGATTCTCCTTCATTTGTTTACATTTTTAGGTGTACCAGTGTAGGATGCTCTGCCTCTCAACAACAAGTATTTGGAATGAGTGGTTCAGCACATCAAGTCCCCTGAAACCACCACCCCTGATTCTCCATTAACGTTTATGTTTTTTGTAGGTAAAACTGCAGAGCCCCCCCCCCCCCAAATGTTTGTTTAGGGTTAACCTCTATATTAGTCGAGCACTAAAAATATAATACACAAAGATCCAACTCGTCACACATCACAAAGCAAGAACTTACAAATTGCCCTTAATTCGTTAAAGCATTGTTACTAATCCTGCCAGATATTTACTTCATGTAGTGAATTTTCCTGAGCGTAATATAACTGCAGACTGACAATAGGGCAAATATGTTGGAAGCAAACCTTCTCTTAGAAGCCTATACTAGCTTTAGAAGTGCGCAAAATGGAGTTAAAACTTCATATTTTGGATAAAACAGCTGTACTAATCTGAAAAAGTAGAGCTGCTAGAGAAAAACTAATTTCATGTTTCGATTCAGAGCCCCAAACATATTTAAATTCATTTTTCAAACTATGGGCACCAAAAAAAAAAAAAAAATTTTTTTTTGTTCCCCTGTGTAATTACGCAAAACAACTGTTATTATATGTAATAAAAAACTGAGTTTTTATAGTTATTCTTAATGTAAGAATAATATATCTCCTTGAGTGAGAGATATCGTGATTCGAACGCTACGCTGCATATTCAAGTGGAAGCAGATTGAAAATTGTTTCGAAAAAACGGAAAGGAAACGTGAGTAGAGTTTAAGTAAAGAAGTTACAAACAACCTCCCAAGAAAATAAATTCAAACGTTGACACTATGCACAAGGCGGGGTGCTTGGCAAGCAGCAGTCGTCTGTATCACGTATTTACTGAATAAATATTCGAGCAGATGTGCATGTTCCACTACAAAAAGAAATATTACTTTCTAACAGCAAAACAAGGTCTACACGCAAAACAGGCATTTATAGAAAGAACGTATTCCGGAAATCCAGGAAAAAAGTTCTGATGTAACGATTTCTAGTTTGATTTTCTCGAATGTTTAAACGTTTTTGTTGTCCAGCCAGTGCCTATTGTAGAATGATATGGATTTAAAATAGAATTGGTAATAAAGTATGGTGTGAGTTCAGAAAGTTTTAAAATGTTTTAAATTTATCGATTTTAAATATGTTATTGTAATAAGTTCACAAATATGCGTGAACAGTTGATTATATTCCTTACACGCCTTTTCAAAAGTAACTGCAGAAGTTAATGGAAGTTACGTTCTTAAAAATAAGATGATACTTTTGAAAATTAGTGGAAAAAGTACTTCATAGATTTAAATCAATATTTGCCATAATACAGTAGTTCCCGATCAGGGGCGTGCACAAAATAAGTTAAAAAGGTACGTTCATTGTCTCTTTATAGTAAATAAAAGTAAGGTTTCAAAGAAATTCTGGAAGGAAGTCTGAGGCGGACCTGCGCCCACGACACCCCATAGCACCTACAGATTTGAAATTTTGTATAAATTTACTTCGAGCCGCGGGGAAGTGCACCTTTTATTTTTTAAAATTCGAATTAGTTTTTTTGTAATTAACTTTTTAAGCTCAACTTCGCGTAAATTGCCAATAATTGCCTATTAAAGGGGTGAAAAATTACTTGCACATTACTATGAATTTTGTTTTAATGCCCTAACTTCAATATGGCGGGAGTTATTTGCGGTTTTAGCTCGAACTTTTTTAGGCTTAGCTAAAATTTAGGCACTACCTTTTTCATTAACTCTATCAGTAAAAAGAGAAGGAATCGTCACACAGTTTTCTTTTTTGACATCACTGGAAATAGTGAATTTTTTTACTCCACATCTAATTTGACCTATGTTCGAAAAACTAAAATTCTATCTCCAAAGGAAAACAAGTTACAAGCCGTTAAAAATCAAGTTGAATTAATCTCATCTGCATTAAAGTTATTGATGTTTTATTTGGCGTTGCCATAGTTACGTCTTTTCGATTCGCATGTTTTTTCTTTCTTATTCACAAACTTTCAGAGTTTCGATTTTAACCGAAAATCTTAGGTTCAACTCAATTCACGCCCCGAGCTAAAGAGCAAAATATATTACAAGAGCCTATGAATATGAAAGCGACTTTTCAAACGTGCAAAACTGCTTTTTTGCAATGCTCAGGAGCCCTTAAGCCCTTACGGCTCCGCAAGTCGGTACAAGTTATTTTGAAACCCGAGGAAGGGGTGCTTTTTTATCCAAAGGGAGCTAGCTCATGATGCTTTTTTAATCTGTTTTCTTTTTAATTGACGGTTTAAATCTTTTCGAAGCAAATAAGATTGCAAAGCAGTCTTCGGTGGTTGGTGAGCGTTAGCAAGCAGGGGGCAGAGCCCCCTAGTAAGTTATTAAAATGTATATTTAGAATTGAAAATAAATGCATGTTACACAAATCCATCAGGCCACAGCGAAAATAAATCTCAGAAAATCATAAATATAAAGCAAACACCCTAGCATCTTTAACATTGGAAGATTTTCGGATTTAGTTTTGATTCTATTGGTCCCATATAGGAATTGCAAATAATGGACCAAAAATGCAATACCGCTATTTGGTATTTTCTAAACGCGATACCGGAATACCGGTATTAATCCTATTATTAGAAATTTCATAAAAAATATTCGAAAACATGTTTCGTTGCCATATTTTATTATTTTGGGACAAAAGTGCATTATTTACTTATTCAAACAAATATAAAATGAAGAAACACATATCATAATAAAAATTCAATAATAGCAAGAAACTTAATGCATCTATTTTATTGTTACTAAGCCTGTAATTCATTTTAGTCAAAACATTTCCTGCAGTTGAAAATATTCTTTCGGAATGCACTCAGGCCGATTGTACTGTTAATAATGTGCGATACACCTCCCTCCTGTAGTTGCCTGGAAGTCTTTCATCTTCAAGTAATTCGGTCTTTAACTTGCTGGTTTTGAAAAAATCATTTTTGTGAGTGTGGGCGTTTCTTTTGTATTGTCTCCGCAGTTTGTTTTATCATTATTATTTATAGCTGAACGAATTACTATTATGCATCTTGTAACTGCTTTTCGAGCGACAATTCTTTTCCAGTATTATCATCATCTTCAACAATTTCCTCTAAGTCAGTAGAATGGGTTTGTACTTGCTTTTTATTAATCCCATAGTTTGAAATTTACAATGTGAATTTGAGTTTGTTCTTTTTTTTTCGTTTTCTTTTCGAACTTCCTTACAATTATGTACATTTTTGAAAATATGTTCCAACTGATTATGCCTTACCTCTTTGCAAATGTTAAAAGCATAATATTATTTCGCTTGGTATATGGCTTAAAAAACAGCGACACAAAACAGGAGGACCGGTGACAACAAATTGCTGCTTGTATACTAACAAGATCTTTTTTTCTCAAAATTCAGTACAGTTGAAACAAATATTTAAAAAATAATATCATAAAGAATTGCTGCAATTGATGGTTGAAATAAATTGTTCATAGCTCAAACGCATTCGTAATTACAGTTTAAATTAGTTTTTGCTAGAGGGCAAGTCAAGAAAATGGAGAAAATAAAAACGTAGTTCGCATAAACTCACAAAATGCGATTCATCACACCATCCGGTGATGAAAATATCATTATGTAATCTTTCCGCTACTTTTCTCCATTGATATTCTATAAATTCATGCTTTTGAAGCCAAATTTGTATCTTAATCGATTGATTTTGGATTATATTTGGAAAAAAAAATTTATACTTAAAATAAGAGTTTACGTCTAATTAGTTAGATTGAAAAATCTTTAATTAAAATTTATTATTTTTAGATAATACTGAAAATACTGGAATTCTCCCCAATCAAATACCGCTATTACAAATTTGAAAAATAGCTCCAAATACCGGAATTCGCTATATCGGTATTGCAATCACTCCCATATTTCTCGACGGGAAAATGTGTATTCAAAGTTAAGAATAATGCTTGATTTGATGTTTGAGAAGGATTTAGATCAGATAAACGAAACCTTCTCTTGATTAATTTACTGGTAAGCGAAATATTTTATTCAGATTATTAAGATTATGTAAGTCCATTATCAAGATCATTTTACAACCTTAATATTACAGGGCCATTCCACGGAAAAACAGTAATTTTGTCCCGCACTTGACGCTTCATATATTTCATAAAAAGTAATAATTTAAAAGGATGATGGACAAAATTTCGTTGCTTAAGAAATCACAAGCGCATGTGTGACTTCTGAAGCAAAAACTTTCTTCAAGAATTATTTCTTTTTATGAAATATAGAAACCGTCACGTGCGGGACAAAATGACCATTTTCAATGGAATGGGCATGTACATATTTTTTTTTCAATGGTTTAAATAATTATTTTTAAACTAATGAGATATGTTTTCTTTACATTTGAACCATAGCTTTTAAAATTTACATTTTTTTTCGTCATTGCTGTATTAATAGAGTCAAAATATTAGTTTATTCATAAGCAAGTTATCAGAGGTTGACTTTGGATGACCCGCACGTGAAGCATGTAAATAAATTTTATTTTAAATAACAAAATTGTTTAATTAAAATATAATTGTGTCATGAGTATTATTTGTATCAAATGTAAAGATTAAAACATTGCTTACTCCTGTTTCATTAAAATATTAAGAGATATGACGAAATGTTAATGAAATTTAAGCGTACGTGACGGTGGAATGGTCCAACATAACCTACAGTGGCGACTTTACAGGTTTGGGAGCCCCTTAGAGTTTGAGATGAATAGAACGACGAAAAATATTCTCATATTCCTTTTTAGAACCCCTTCAAAGCTCTAATGTCGTGGGTAGCCCCTCGTAATTGCGACGTTATAAATCCGTCACTAATGGGCTATTTGGATTTTTGACCAAGGACGCCCGGGTAGCGAAGACCCCTTTTGTAAGTATCAAGGTACGGGTCCCGTTCTATCGTCTCCCAGGGCTGCAAAGTGTAAGAAACGGTATTTTTTCAATGTGCATATTCAAGCAGTTTTGTGAAAATGTGTGCTATAATTTATTGTTTTTGCAGTTTTATTAATATTTTTGTTTGCATACATCTAATTGTGAATATTGAACTCACCTGTTTCATATCTACACTACTGACGATGGATTAAAAAGAAAAACATTTGGGAGAGAGTACACAAAATCATCAAAAGTATTGGGACACTTTCAAAAATTCATATTTTTACGAATCACATTTTCACATTCCTTGAGAAATAAGAGACCAATACAAATTACCTCACAAAACAAAATTTAAATAGCACACGAGACACAAACAATGGGTACCTTTATCGAATGACAACAAAAAAACAAATTTCCACTGTATAATGCTTTTTTCTGAAAGGCCGAACAGCTTCTAAAAATATAGCACATGTAACATGATTCCCTGAAGAGTTCAAATCTAAAGATATTATACAATCTTTTGAGAACAATATCGGATTTTCTTTTCGTGTTCAAGTAGAATAACATGTTTTTTTTTTTTTCTCTTTGAGCCTACTGGTGAAACGTATTTTTGTTTGAAGCAAAAACACGAATATTTTGTTAAAGTAGACGTCCTATTGTACATACAGAAAAATAAGTCAGTCTGCTCGAGTACCATTACAATTGATCTAAATCTCACAAACATGTTTTATTTGACTTTGAGTCCTTGAGTTTTACATAAAGTATTGTAATACGTCTATATTTTCCCAATAATAATAATAATAATAATAACAAAAACTAACGGAATTTGTTAGATTTTTTCCCTCTCGAAATGAAACCACCAAGTCGCAAATTTCACTCACAGAAAAGTTTTAGCAGAAAGCATTTTTTAAGTAAAGAAAAATAAATTTTGAATCGGAAATGTATCACCTGCCGTTAGCTTAGTTTTAAATAGCGTAAATAAATAACCGAGAAGAAAAATGTGTTGCCATTTTTTTTCTCGAGTATGAACAAATTAAATTCTAACTTTTGTATTGAGGCATTTAAAAGAATAGGGTTTTTTAAAAATGTTCCCCTATTGCTTATTTTCCCCCGATCTGTCCGGAGATTTTACAGTTTTTTTTTTTTTGTTTAAGCCTGTTTGTTGCACACGCGTCACTTGACCTAACTTATATTTTCGAGTTACACCGTGCAAAGCCGGGAAACACAGCTATTATTAAATAATAACAAAGCTAAAATGTATGTCTGGATCTCTGTATGTCTGTTACGCGCGCATTGCGCTTAGATCGTTCAACCGATTTTCATGAAATTTGACACAAAATTAGTTCGAAGCATAGGGGTGAGCACCGCGAAGAGATTTTGTTCTTTCTTTATTCCAATTTTAAGAACATTTTACCGAGGAAATTGTCATAGCGTGGACGGGCAAATTACCATAACAAGGACGAGAAACAGCAAAGTGGCGAGAAAGTCATCATCCATTATTTGTAAAAAGACAGGTGAACCAAATGACCTTTTAATTTTCTACTGCAGGCAAAACCGTGCAGGTACCACTAGTTATTAAAAACAGAAGAAAGTAAAAACGGAGGCACAATATCGAAAAAACAACAACACAAAGAGTGAGAATATACATCGAGGAATCGGGTATGCCTTAAATCATTTCAAAGTCTACCTCACTAAATGTGCGTAAAACCAAGCACATCCGGTTACTGAGGTCCCAGATGCTTCTGTTTTAGTGACAAAAATAAACTTTTAATGCAAAAGTACCTCCTCCCCCCCCCTTTACTCTTAAGAAAGCCCGTATAGTAAGGTAAAATAGAAGCTTTAGATGAGCATGCAACTGCTATCAGTCTAGACGGTCAATCAATAGCAAACTTTTTTATCGGTAAACGAAAGATTTTCCATTGAGAAGAACTAAAATGGAGGGAGTGAAGACTTTCATTCATGAAACCAAAACCACAAGTCACGTGACAGATTTCGTCGTTGTAAGCCAATAATTGGACTTGTTTCCTCCATTTTAATTCCTTCTCTAACGGATTTACCAGTAAAATATTTAAGAACTTTTTTTTAATATTTGACTAGTGTGACTTTTCAATGTATGTGAATGCAAGTCATAGAAAATGATGAAAGTTGCACTTGTTAGAAACTGAAATTTATCACGAAGAATGAATACGATATTAAAAAACAGATGAACCATCATTCCAAAACACGAAAATCCAACACCAAAAGGAATAAAATATAAAAGCACAACCTTTGTGAAATGACTTAAAACTCAAAAATCCCTGTTTAAAACATTTCAAAACTTTAATGTTCAAAAAATAAAAATAATAAAAATAAAACACATTTAGGTTTTCTTAAGATATTTTTGTTGCTGATGTTTCTGAAGTGTCACTTTATTTTAAGTTTAATAGTTTGATGCATGTTTAATAGCTAAATGCTTCAACTAAGCATGAGTTTCACAAGCATTTTGTTTTTTTTAATTTGCTGCACGACTACTTTTTTTTTTTTTTTTTTGCTCGTAGCATATCATTTTCAGTTTTCCAGTTTTCTAAAAATCGTTTAAAACACATCAGCTGTATTTTTATTAAAAACCAAGTTATCTGATAAATTAACTTTAGCATTTCTCAATCTGCGCACTTTGATGCTTACGAAATAAAAATAAAATAATACAGCATGCCTGACGACATCAAACGCACAGTAAGAACAACTCAAAGCTGACACTTATGAAAAAATAAACTTTACAAGATTACTTCATATTGTTTTCCAAATTTTCAGTATGATGAATTATTGCCAAGACTTAATGCGCTAAACCTGTTTTTCTACCTAATGTATCTTTATTTTCTGCTGGAACATCAACTTTCTTCCCTTCATTAAGAACACTTGATCTAGATGATCCTTTGGGACTTTACAAAATCTTATTTGGGAGGATCTGGACAAGACTTCGTTTCATTAAGACAAATAGCTTCACAGCCATTTACTAACCAAGATGATAAAAGTCTTACAATTTGTTTTTCAAAGAACAGTTGTCGCACATGGTTAAGGTTAAACCTTTCGCACATTAACATAATTTTTAAAGTACTAAAAGAAAAAACTTCGTTTTTTAGTAATTCATATTTAAGACTTCCTATTTCATTTCTTGTCTTTTTTTTAAATTAAATTGTGAACTTCAATTCTTGTGCGCGATTTGTGTTTTCTTTTAGACTATCCAAATAAATGCATTGCTATTAATAGAATATAACAAAACTACTTCTTGACATGAAATGGTTTGCCCCCAACCCCCTTTTTATTTTACTATGAATCAGGTATAGTTAATGTTTATCCAGGTGTGGGGGGGGGGGGGTAGATTTGGAAGTTTTTCAATTTAACATTTTGCACTTTTAATTTAATACTAGGTATAGTCATTGAACATCTAGGCGGGAGGTTACCTTTATTGACTCGGAAATTTTAAAACTTAACGCTATGCAACTCCAAAGGCATATATAATGTTAACTCAGGCAGGAGAGATACCTACATAGATTCAAAAAAAAAAATTCCATTTAACGTTTTGCGTTTCCAACTCAATGCTAGGTATAGTATAGTTAATGTATATCCAGGTGGGGGGGGGGTGTTACCTTCACAGTCTCGACATTTTTTTAATTTAACATTTCACACATCCAATTCAATGTTGCCATAAGTGCACACTTTTGATTTTATGATGGCATTTCCTTGCTAACATGTTTTACTTCGCAAATAAAAGCAGTTAACTTTAATTAAATTTACTATATATACATTTTTTTTTTTCAATTTTAATTGCATTTCATTCCAAAGTTCAACATGTTTTTACTGCAATACCGGAAAAAATTGTGCTAATGTCGTTAATGAACTGGATGTACGATTCGTCAAAATTCACGAAGAAGTAAGTTAGTAAGTTGAGGCATTTGTTGCCTCTAAAAACCAGTTAAACTCAAAAAAGAATTATCCTTATTTGAGGGAATGTAGTACTCAACGATTTCAACATTAAAAAGAAATCTAGAATTTTGAAATTGGAGTTTTTGAAAAGAAAAAAAAAACAAATCAAAAGTAAATTAAAACTTTTTTTAAAACTCTTGTAGCAAGAAAATGTAAACACGCATTTCCAAATGATCATTTTAGTTTCTTTCAGTAGATAGACCAATTTAAAAGTTTTGTCGAAACCCATAAGTGATAAACTTGCGTTTTTCCGACTCTATCTCGGTATATTATTGATATTTTTTTGAGGGGGGGGGAGAAAATATAAGCATGTAACTTACTTTTCTTTAATAAGATATAACAATTCTGAAATTCAAAACGAAATTTAGGCAGGAATGATTTTTTGCTTGCCTGACTGGGTTAACATCACATGGACTGTGCCCCTATAAATTTATTTTAAATAAAGAATATCTTTTTTTTTTCGATTTCTGCTATTAAAAGCTTGAATGTTCGTAGGCTCCTACTGTAGTTAGACAAATTTTTGTAGTCTCATAGAATAGGCGCATGCTAAAACATCATTACGCCAATCATCTATGATAAATACTTTCTTTACAGCAGCATAACTGTCTTGTAAATATCCTAAAAAAATCACTAAAACTGGTGTTCGCCATGTTAAAAAAACGAGCCCTTCATTAAAGAATTACATAAATAAATATGCCGCGTTTTTTACTTTTGTAATTGCTACTGAAGTTATATTAAACTTAAAATTCATCAAAAGTAATTCCAAACAATTTTATACATAACTATATACTGTATATATATTTTAAATGACAACATCTTATTTTCTGAGCACAAGTACTTTTTGTAAACAAATATAATAAAAGCGTACATATTATAGTTGATCTTACCGCAAAATTTATAAAACCGTGTAACGATGGTTTCATTTAATAATAAGACATACCTAAGCTTTACATAGAAATACCCAAAGTAATCAGTATACTTGTATTGACAAAAGATTTGGTAGACCGTAAGGAGTGAACTGGAGAAAACCGCAAGTAATTGCATAGGTAAGGCAAGAGCCGATCAATACTTAGTAATAAGTTTAAATATTTACTTTGAAAGTTCATATGCCTTTGAAAATGTTAGGTATTGAAATTAAATATTTACTCTGGTACATTTTGCAGACAGAAAAATCTACATTTCTTTACACAATAAGAGCTTGAAAATGACTGTTCACGTTTCAATAAGCGATGAACATAAAATATGTTGTTCTTTAATGATTGCCAAAAATGAAATGCAACTAATTCCTTAATAGATTTACTAATTTCAAAACATTTTGCAAAGTAATTTTTCTTTGAGAAACATACAATTGCCTTCGTTGTGCTTTTGCTAGCGCTACCAAAAACAAACCATGGAGACTGTTGTTAAATGATAATTGATGTTTAGGCTCTTCTCGTGCTACTGTAGTATAATTAAGAAATGTTGGAGAGCTTGCTGCCTAATGCCCTGCAGGTCAATGACCAGTCATTTCATAAGCAAAATAGACATAGCAAAAGACATAGATTTGACCAAAACTAGTCATTTTAAAAGTTACTTTATGCATCATAAAACTTGTGTTTTATACTTAAAGGACTAAAGGATACTAAGCGGAGGAAAATATATTTGTCTAAACTATTACCGGCACAGAGGTTCAAAACGAATACCTCTAAATTAGGCAAAAATAGTCGCCAAAACCTAGTTTTGCTTGAAAACCATTTCAACTCATGGTTTTACCATTTTGCCAAGATTAAAACGTACGGGTAGCATCAACAGTTTCCTTGTAATAAATTTCTAAATCAACTCACAGTTTGAATGTACAGGCTAGAACACAGTAGAAATATAAATTACCGCATGAATTTCATTGGAGTTGAAATAAAAAGTCCAAACATTCTGATAATACTTTATAACCAGCTGGAATCATATTTTATTTGCAAACATTTAGATAGTACTTCAAAGGAAGTCGTTTTCAAATAAAGTCGCAACGTCCCTTAACTTTTAAGCAGTTTCTTACAAAATACATTGGTTACTTGTCCAAAATTGCAGTTTAAAATATTCTTAATCAAGCAATGGTTTTATATTTGAATTTGTTTTCATTAAAACTTGTAGATCATCCTCAAGTTTATCTTTTTAAAACCCGACACAAAGGAATTGAGTTATAAGTTTGACATTTTTGTGGCACTGTAGCGTCTAAACGGATGGACTGATTTGTTTTTTATTTATTTATTTATTTTTTTTTTGTTCGAAAGAAGAGTTGATCTTAGCTAGGTTGCATCTTCGGATGACATTAATTAATGAATATAATAATTAAAAACATCTAAAAAGGGTTTCACCTTTTTTGCAGTGAAAACATATTTAACAATTAACAAAATTAATACCGAAATAAAGAGTAATTTTTTTCTGCGTCTGATAGAATGTGTTTGGAACTCCTATGTTATACAGAATTCGAACTATAACGATTTTAAAACAGATTTTATATGCGGCTAAATCTTGATTCAAGCGATTGGTAACAGAATTCATTGTTGGCCGACAAGGAAATAAAACGCATGGCTTTACGTTTTTATCTGTTGTCAGTTTCTATTTATCAAACAATGAAATACTTGTAATGGATTTTTAAGTTACTTGTTAATCCAATGTCTAGTACCAGAATATTTTCCATACTGAAAGTTTTTCCCTTATTTCGTGAAGTATAGGAATATATATACATCCTGTAACTTTTATAACCAAGAATAAAAGACAAGCCAGCAGTAAAATCCTCGATAAGAAATGATCGGAATACATTTCACAACTGAAAACACTAAAATATCATACATTACACTCAAAACAGTATCGGCTTTTATATATGATTTTCAAGTATCCAATAAAATTGGAAATAAAACCCATGCATTTATTTTTTGCTGTATCGAAAATACCTACCCATATATAGATAGGCCATTGCTCAAAATCAAGAACAACTTTCTCTTTAAACAGTAAAGCAAAACAATTGATTTAGAAGGTAATACGCGAAAGTTATGACATATTATTCCGTAGAAAATAAATATTCGCTTCTTAGGGAAACATGTTATAAGCATTTCATTCTACTGTAACTTTTTAATAAATATGCAGTGCAAATAAAATTAGATGTTTAATGCAGAGCTTCCCAAACCGTGACCCGTGGACACCCGGGGGGTCCGCGATTCCATGCCAAGGTGTCTGCGGTGCCATCCAGCTAATACGTTAAAAACAATTAAGATTGAAGGACGAGTAACGACATTTTAATACGACGCTGGCAGGGTTGGTTTGTCCGAACCATAGTTAACAATT
Organism: Uloborus diversus; assembly: GCF_026930045.1. NCBI lineage: Eukaryota > Metazoa > Arthropoda > Arachnida > Araneae > Uloboridae > Uloborus > Uloborus diversus. The sequence continues at coordinate 46,712,580 of NC_072737.1, forward strand.
GAAATCCTAATGCACCGTAAAAATACAACTCATATGAAAAATTAACACATTTAAACTAAGCTAACAGTGGTTTGTTCACTATCTTCAAAAGATCATTTTTATTAGTAAACTTGTTGTAGAAATTAGATGATAACATTTTTTATTCCTAATTGAATTTCAAATAAAATTTTACTTCCATAACTCAAAAAAAAATGTATGATATGAGCTCTGAAAAATATACAGAAAAGTGAATTAAGAAATTTAAATTAAGAAAAAGCGTAGAAATATATACGTAGAAAAAATAGATTTAACTGTGTCATTCTTTTTTTTTTGAGTGCGCCGAGGGAGGGGTCCACAAAAATTGTAATTTTTCCAGGAGGAGGGGGTTCGTAGAGGTCTGAAGTTACTGAACCCCTGGTTTAATGTATTGATGCAGCTATTAGAATATTTCAAGGACTGTTAATTTTAACAGGATTAAAGTTCAAGCGAATGCAAATTATCTAAAACACTGCGCAGATAAATACATTATATATTTTAAATTATTGTCTGAATGTGTTAACAGTTGGTGTACATTTTCGTACGCTTAATACTCACAAATTATGGTTACCTTTGCGAAAACACACAAAACATGTTTATGAGTGCTAAAGAAATGCTCAATTTATCTGATACACGTGTTAACTCGCATTATTTATAACGACTTCTCCTAATTTCAAATTGTTTGCCTCAAAAATAAAAATTGTGCCAAGTCACACGTTGTTCAACAATCAGAATTAAATAAGAGGATACAAATATCGTAAAATATCACGTCAGCGTGATGAAAATAGTAGTTTTATGACTCAATATTTCGATTTAGACCCATCTGTTTCTTTTTCATTTTCAAAAATTCACTCATTGTTTTTAATAAGCGTAAACGTTCCGTATCACATGTTTTCTGGTGAAAATTATCTTCCAAAGGAGGCTATTGCTTCCTACATGGGTGCCACAAAAAAAATCAATTGAGTATTCATGAGCATCAAAAGATCGAAGTGCCAAATTTGGTAAAGATTCGACGTAGACTGAATTTGTTTAAGAAAAGCCCCTATACGCCTCTAGGAACGGTTTGCTAAATTTAACATACACCCGACGAAAACTGGATTTATGTCAGAAAATACCCCTATGGAGGATGGTAAAAAATCCCCTATGGGGTTTGTACCATTAATAGGGGTTCTCATGTGTGTATTCCCGTGAATTAAAGTTCCTATGTGGCAAATTTGGCAAAATTTTGGCAAAAATCCGAAAGACAATTATGGACTTGCATAAAGAACACACACACTTACATACAGCCATTATATATATAGAGTGGTTATAAAATAACGTGAGGTGTTCAGAGCCCTCTAGCAAGTGAAGTATCGGAAGAAACATTTCCAAATTTCATATGCGTACATAGCAGAACATGAGACTTCGATTTCTACAATTAAAAAATATAGTACCAAAGTCACCACCAGGAGGAATTTTGGAGCTGCAAAAGGTGTAATAATTGCGAATGCTGGAGCATTAATGCCAAAAAATGCAGCATTGAAGTTTTTTGCTACAAATAATTGCTGCTTACAAATGAGGTTCAATAAAACCAACAAGAAATTTCAATTTGTAACAAGAGAAGAATTTTACCAAAAGTCGTCAGGAAGAAATTTCGGCGCGGCAGCAAGGATTTCTTTCTGAATAATATTCATGTAAGAGGGTGCACCACCCCTTGTTGGACTTTAGGTACTGAATGTATGGCGGCAGCGTTTCTTTGATAGCAGTTTTATTAGTCACGCATTTCCTACGGTATGGAGACCGTGGTCGCCCAATATATCACCTTGTGATTTTTAACCATGGGGATTTCGTAACGGTATTGTGTATCTGCGACATATTCCCATTATCTCAACTTTCAAAACTAGAAAAATTTTAGTGGTAGGCGAAAGTAATTCCCCCCCCCCCCACAGAGGGGTGGGAAATATTGTGCATTGAATGCAGTACCTGTAAAATCTCGATGTTGGTCATATTGAACCTCATTTGTTGGTAAAAATCATATTTTGTGAATAAAATTGATCATATTTTATCAGTTAGCATTTAATTCTTCAATAATCGTAGTAATACATCTTTTCAACGCCAGAATTTCTCCTCGTGGCGATTTTTTGTATTTTTTTTTTTTTTTAATTTCAGAAATCGAAATCCCATGCCTATGAAAATTGGCAATGTTTCGTCCAATACTTCACTCGCTAGAGGGCTCTGAACATCAGAGCCCTCACGATACCCACGTTATTTTACAACCACCCTGTACATACTAGATTAAAAGATTGATATTGGTTTATTGAGGAGTTGGCTCATTTAGTTCTTGGCGCAGCTTCTTGTTTCTTTCAAAGCACTGCACTTTAAAGCATACTCACCTGAATTCACCAATGTAGACTCAACGTAACTGGATAAAGATAAATAGCTCTCCACAGAATAAATAAATGTGCGGGAAACAAAATCCTCTTTCCTTGAGCTATTTAGGCAAAATAACTCGTGAATATTTTAGAAATAAAATTATCTTTTGGCTTCGGCAATGTCAGTTTCGAAGCAAATAACTTTTTCTTCATTGGAAGATCAACGTCAACCTATTTTAACGTTTGTTTTCGAATGGTAAAACATATTCAGTAAAAACATTTATGTTCCCTTGAGCATTAAGACCATCAACAGTACTTCAGTTAATAAAAAGTGACGGTTATTTTTTAAACTTTTTTTTGTTGTTGCTCTTTATTGTAATTTTTTTTTTCACATTTAATCCATAGAAATATAAACTGCAGGAGCCTTATGGTTAAATTGCCTATTTATGCAAACATATATGTAAGTTATGTTATTTAACGAATTGAATATTAAACGATTATTTGTATATATTAATAAGTCATAAAGCAGCAGTTTAAAATTAGACAAACAGCAATGCGTACATCATGTATTCTAGCACTCAAATTTCATTTCAGTTCTACAAGAATAACACAATTTTTGAGCATATTTTTTTAAATGAAATATAGAATTTAAATGTAAGGTATCGAATAAATATGTGAAAAGCATCACTAAACATAGTTACTTAACACTGAGGTGTTAAAAAAAAAATGTAATGAATGTTGCCCTTCGAATTAATTTATGTTATCTTTGTAAATCGTGATTTATATTCGCAAAAAAAAATATATATCTGCTTCTGATCTTTTAAATATGTGTTAAAAATAGCAATGCTGTTCGTTATAAATTTTATAAAAGACAGTTAATAGCTTTATGGACATTTATGCCCTTGACTTAGTTCGTTTTTAAGTTAAAATGTTTTTTCAACGGCATAACTAATTTAACAATTTTTCCCTTTCATTAACATTTTGTAAAATTGTATGCTATGTGTAATGTGTTTAGAAGCAGAAATTTGTTTTCAATGTTTTTACTTTTTATCTTCAAATCAAGAAAAATATAAACAACGTCTTATTAAATATATAGCATGTATCTTCGTAAATGTATAGCATCAGCATGTGTTTTTGAGTTTGCTAAAACATGTAGATAAGTATTAAAAAATATCTCTGAATAAATCACTAAAGGCTGAATTTACAGCAACACATTTCAAATAGTTTGCGAAGTATTATTTTATTCATAAGAAAAACAGTTCTGCATTTGTAAAACAACCATTACCGGCAGTAACAAACGAATACTCTGAAACAATTCTAGAGAAAAATCATGTGGTTCCATCCATTATACCAGAAAAATTATAACCGCATCTTGCGTTTAACCTTGAGAAAAGAATGATATGACCTGACCAGTCATAAAACATCTACAAACTTAAATTTAATGACCAGCTCGGGACTCATAAAATAGAGATATAGAAAACAATTTTGGTGAAAAATATTAATGTGCGCAACAAAACTATCATTCCGACATAATGGAGCTAAAGTTATTTCTCCATAAAGCCGAAAAAAGACATAATATATGAACAACATTTCAGTTCTTGACTATGAACATGTATGTGAAAAAATATTTTTCGCAGCTAATGGATTTTTAATACAGCATATGTATGTATTGCTAGTCCGTCACAGAACTAATGTTCTGCAGTTGTTTGTATGTTTCATATATTAAAAACAAAAATGAAGTTACGTGTACTTTTATGTTAAATGTAGGAGGGTATATAGAATATTAATAATACTTTATTAAATTAATGCAAGTTTTTAAATCTTACAGCTCTAGCGTTTTAAGAATCACAATCACACATTTAAATCAAAATAGGTAAGTTTATATATGAAATGTATTTGTTATAGAGCTAATGTACTGCATTTATCTTGATAGTTGAAAGATTTCAAACAGCAATTAGGCTACGCGCAGTTTTTTGTATAATATCAGATATTGTCAAGATATTAAAAATGTTTCATCAAACTAATGTAAACAATTATTACACAGCTCTATCGTTTAAAGAGATTAAATTCCGTATTCGTTAGCAAATGCATCACTTTTACCATTAATAGATTTGTATTACTCATTTTTATCATTGGTAAAGACAACATTTTCTAAGACAGTAATTTATTAACGTGGATCTTACAATTATGAACTTACCCTAGGCAGAAAAAAAATGTAAAGTAGGCCGCACTGTAAAAAAAAAAAAAAATCCGAAAAGTTGCTAGTTATTTCAATGGAACATTTCTTGATTTTACAGGTTTTCATATATTTCTCATAAAGTCAAGTTTTTTTTCAAAAACGTTTCCTGAATCTGTACAAGTTGTACGAATGCAAACTTATCACTATTTTCAAAATATTTTTAGCTACTAGCTTAAAGATTGAATGAGTGTGTTTATTAAGTGCTTTAGCTTAAGTATGGTACGTCCAGTTACCTATGATAGTGAATAGGTCATTGAATAGCTACAGATTTGCAATGCAAAAATCGCAGGCAACGGAAATGCTTAGTCATTGCTTGCAATTCTGCATTAGATTTGGTCATGGTTGCTATAATGCTTTTGGAGCTTTCTTGGTAAATCAAGAATTCTTGTCAAATACATTAAACATAAATAGTTTTTTTTTTTTTTTTCTGAAGGCTCCCGAGACATTGCTGGATTTAACAGGGGATATTTCCTAATTCTTCAGAAAGTTTCAAGGCTAATTTTAGAAATATTACTGACTTTTAGCGGAAAACAGTCCAGGTTTTTGCAAGACATGTTACTGGCAGAAATTGGACACATCAGCAACCTATTATTATCCAGGAATGCTTCTGTATTGTTTTTACAGTGCGTTTGCAAATCCCAACTTTACACTTAAAAATGACCTAATTTTAATAATTGTATCAAATTAGCAAAATTTATATAAATATGGACAAGAAGTATAATACCCAAGTAAATCACAACTTTAAAAAAGAAAAACTTATCAACATCATAAATTGTAGCTCAACCTTTTTAGTGTATGAAAACTTCTCACCACGAAACATACAGGTAGTAATTAGGGATTGCAATAACGGACCAAATTGTCAATACCAGTATTCGGTATTTTGAAAACGTGATACCGGGCTACCGGTATTTGAAATTTCTCAAAACATGCTTAAAAACATATTGTTTCGTTGCCACATTTCATAATTTTGTACAAAAATTGTATTATTTATGAAAACGTATTGTGATCAAATATAAAATGAAGGATCAAACGTCATAATAAAAAATAAATAGTAAAAAACATAATGCATCTATTGCCTAAGCCTGAAACTCTTTTTGTGATCTTCTTTCCTGCATTTGAAAATACTTTTTCTGAATTCACGCAGGTCGGTGGTACTGTTAACAATGCGCGAAAAACCTCCTCTAATAGTCTATAAGTCCATCATCTTAAAAAAATTCGGTCTGTTGAGCGTTATTTTTAGAAAAATCCTTTTATGTGTGTGTCTCTACTACACACAAACACACATAACCCCCACACACAAACACACGCCTATATACACACATTCGTGATTGCGAAAAACATAATTTGAATTCAAGATGTCAAAATTCATTTTTTTTTTTTTTTTGACGCCTTTTTTTCAGCGGAAATCAAATAAGCAAGCTTGTATGATAAAGCTAACGTGCAACAGATGACATAAATTCAAAAACTAAAATGAAAAATTTGCAGTTTTTGCCCTTTACCTGGCCACGGCAGTACATGAGCTCCACTGGATCAATAAAATAACTGCTTGATTGTTTTTTGCACTTTGTGCTTTGCATATGTTGATAGTTTCCTTGAGCATACATATGTTTATAATTATTTTTTTTAGTTTTTGCAAGTGTTATTGTGTTTCACACATAGATGAAACTTTTACTCTAATCTGACCTATTCAAACGTAATTTTTCAATTTAATCTTAATCAGAAAACTACAGACGGATTTTTTATAAGCAAATCTTAAACATGGAAAAGCGGTAAATTTGAATCGCTGTAAATAAGTCTTTTCAACGACGTGGATTAGATGTTATATTTTAAATTTGCTGTCACTAAAAAATATTACATACTGCATAACTGGACTTGATCTGATGCATGGTAATCATTTATGCATTAACCACATATCTAATTTGAATCTCAAATAAACACTCAACCCCTACTAATGGCTGTCTGTTTGTATTTAAATCGAATGAACTCAACATATTATAGATTTCGGAAAATAATTACTGTTCCACAAATAATATTATTAAGTTTTGACTGCACGGGACGTAAAATACGGATGCATTAATCCTGCAAATAGGTTTAAATATTTATAAGCCTATATTAAGCATTTGTTCTGTGATTACAATTTTACAAGCAAAGCCGTTATAGCAACTTTTCTGATGCGGATTGACTTTCATGAACACTATGCAGTTTTAATATTTTAGTTTGTGATGTATAGTGTAAATGAAATTATAAGAAAATTTTTGGAAGACAATTATTGACAGTTCATGAAAAATGGAAAGAAGTTACCATCTAACTGTTCGACACCAATTTTTGGAAGTAGAAAAGTGCGCAATCAATTCTAAAATACTAAATCTTAATATTTTTTATCAATCACATTTTTTCAGAAAAAATATGATGCATTTTGCTGGGGACTTATTTACGGTATTTATGTATTACCTGCATTTTAAGAAGAATAAGCGCAACTCTGATTATAATCCTTACACTGCTCCAAATCAAAATCATTTCTGTAGGTTTTTTTTATATTAATAGAGTTAAATAATATAATATATTATTTGAAAACATTCGTGACCTCGATGTTGTCACAGGTTGTCTAGTGATTAAGACATCAGACTTGCAAACGGTTAATCGTGGTTACGAAGTAAGAGGCTATAAAGATCCGGAGAGTACATTTGGAGTAAGTGCATTTTGAATGTGTAGAGTCGAAAGTCCTATGGTCGGTAATTACTCAATTTACCATTAGTACACCAGGCAGGAGAAAGAAAATATCCTTTCACCTTAGTGTCATACCAAATTGTGAAGAGGAGAGGACAGGTAACACCCTCTCTCTCTCAGAATGGTTAAGCCTGTTATCACTATTGTAAATGACCTTTTAGCTAGATTTTCCTTTCGAAAGTATCACCGAGTTCGTGGTGTTAAAGTCAATGCTTTAACAGGTTTTTTTTTTTTTTTTTTTTTTTATGAAAGTGTTAAAGACTTGACTTTAACACGTGACAATACAAGAAATAATGAAATACAGCAATCCGCCTCAACCTTTCAAAAAATTCAATTATATCAGATTCATTTCTTCAGAACATAAGGGTTATTATGCCCAAAACTTTATATTGTTGTTCGGCAACAACGAAATTTTTGCCGAACAGTTTTTTTTTTTTTTAATATGAAAGTGTTAAAGGCTTGACTTTAACACGTAGCAATACAACGAATAATGAAATACAGCAATCCGCCTCAACCTTTCAAAAAATTTAATTATTTCAGATTTATTTCTTCAGAACATAAGGGTATTATGCCCAAAACTACAATTGAAGTAGTAAGTCCTTTTGTGTCATAAATAATCCTAAGCGTTCTAAGTAAAGTATTGTTTTTCTTTTATAAGAAGCACACATAATAAAACCCATACAAATACTACTACGACCAAACTTGTGTTTTTGACAAGCCAATTTGAATTTAAACATGCAAAAGTGATCGGATAAAACTAATTATAAAAATGTTTTTCATGAATTACCTAAATCATTTTAATCAATTTGTGCAGAATTCCTGTAACGTTAGGGAAATAAAAGTTAATGCTTTGCTCAACTGTAGTAGTAATCAGCTCAGCGAAGTGGCAACATCTTAACGACGGTTTGACTCAACGTGTCAATGGAAACAAAAAATCTCCTCAACGTTGTTGCTGCTCAAAGAAATCATTTTAGCTATTTTCTTTCTTCTTAAGCTTTAATACGTTCTTTCAAAGCTAAGCGTCTTCGCGTTTATATCTGATTGACTTTCTTTTCACTTGGATGATGCCTCAATTAGATTTTCCCTTTTCTTTCCAATTTAAGCAAACCCTTTTTATATGATTTCCGAAGCGGATGCAGTACTTAGTTAGTCCAACAAAGAACAAAGTGGTTACCTGAAGTATAATGTTAAACTTAAGGTAAAATTATAAGCACGTATTTAAAAAGAAGGCTTATAAAACTTATTTTTGAGTTAAATGTTTTAGCCGTTTGCAAAAATTGTAATTAATTTAAGGTAACGCTAAGAGAGCTTTCGCAAATTCATAAAAGCAGTAAAAACATTCTAATTAATATATATTTTATGTATAACGCTTACAAAATGTGTTGGTTACTCATTTTTATTGCTATTTTACTGTTACCCTTTAATTTAAAACAGCAATTGCAAGAAAACCAGCAGACGTTTTTTGACTACCTGTCCTTATAGGGTTAGAGAGATTGTGCACATAGGTAAGAGGTAAGTTTATTAATACCAACTATACAAAAACTTGATAACAGTAATCATTACCCTAAAATGACATGATTGCATATTTTTTGTATACAAGCATATTTATGGTAAGATTACATATTTTAACCTAATCGTTAATGAACCAGAAAGTGTAGAAATTTTTAGAAAGGACACAAAAGTTGTAACTTAAGAATCAAATTAAGGAAGGCCGGTCAGAGGATAATATACAAAATTACTTAATAACTATGCAACAGGTTAACCAACTGAGTTTGCTCTAAAACTTCAAATTTCTTATAAAATTGAAATCGAGTAAATTAGCCGATTTACCATTCGCTCCCATGCAAATTGAGCCGTGACACTCACCATTAACATTGTACCTTTCAACTTAAATCTCACGAAATCCTATTACAACGGCTTAAATTTCTGCCTTTATTTGCCATTTCTTATTTTTACTCCGTGAAATGAAGTATAACAATGTATTGATCTAGTTCTCTTATCCTAACGAGCATGTTTCAAAAACGAATTTTCGAATCATTTGTTTCCTTTTCACGATTTCCTGAAGATCAATAAATACGCTCTTTTTGGGAGCACAGAATATGTTCATCTTATTCTGATAGAGTAATTTCACGTAACAGTAAAGTTCACATAAAGCAGTGTTCAGCAATAACTGGTCAGTTTTTGTAAATAGCGACCAAGGAAACTTAAATTTGTTATACTGAAAAACTTACCAAATCAAAAATGTTTTAATTTATTTTAGTCTTAGATTAACGCATTTCAGTGGAGCTTAATTTAAAAAGATTGAAAAAATAAAAAAAAAAAACACCTCTGTGCATTGAGAGCGAAAAGCAACTTTAACACAACTTAAACAAACAAATTTGGAAAATGTTGCAAACTTGAAAGCGTGTGCATTGATTACATTGTTAAAGTTACTTTTGAAAAAGAAGAAACGTTTTTTATTACTTTTAACTTATAAATTAAGTAAAAACCCAAAATTAATAAAATGGCGTATGCCGAGGTTTCACACCCCACCTATGCAGTAGTTATTAATATATATATATATATATATATATATATATATATATATATATATATATATATATATATATATATGTGCGTGTGTGTGTGTGTGTGTATGTGTAAGTGACCATAAAATACGAACTAAATTTCTTATTTCAAGACAAAAAACACACACACAGTATCGCAGCTTTAGGGCATATAACCTTGATAGTCAGATAACTCGCCTCAATCCATCATTCCCCACTTGAGGTAACATCACTAAACGTGTTGTAACAAGCAAAATGTATTTAAATCAAACCACATGAATGCAAAATAATACAAATCATACATAATATGAGCAATTAAATGAAAGCTTAAAAATATTTTTTACGTAAAAAAAGTAAACGTAAAAAAATAATACTGTAAAAGATTTCAAACTGCGTACAAAAGGTTCACTGTTACTTTTCACTTTGCTGTAAAGCTGTAATTACCTCTAACACTCGATTAAAATGGCTGTAAGGCATGCGTTAAGCTTTTTTATACCCAAGTACTCTTGAAAAAGTAGACACATGCGCACTCTGAAGCTGAAATCGTGAAATACAGTTGGAGGTTTTATTTGGTACACTGTAAAAAATTTTTGTAACCCCACTCCGAAAAAGGGATCAGCTCAGGGCCTGATTACTGAAAATCCACCTAGGCCGTGTCCTAGGGCTCGACTTTTTAAGGGGGCCCCAAATGGCTAATTTCTTTAAACGAATAGCTGAAACTATTTTCGACAATGGCTAAAATGGTAAGGATTGACTACATAGGGGCCTCGAAAAAGCATATGGTCTAAGGCCCCCTGATACCTTAATCGGGCCAGCTGCCTCCATAGCAATGAAAAACTTAACTGATAAAACTGGTGTGACGCTACGCATCGCTCATAACGTGACACCAGTTTTATCAGTTAAGTAACAAAATTCAACGGAGGAAGCTAACCGCCGAAATAACGTTACACAAAGTGCAGAATACTGCCACCGTATTTACGGAGTAAAGTTACGCAATTTTTTACAATGTAAGACGTGATACCGCGACTTTACGGACTTGAATCTTGAAATATTACGAAAAATCTGCCCGAAATTCTAAACTTAAACGTACAATCAGAACACCAGATTTGTGCGAAGTAAGAAAAACGAGCAAACATTTTGATGGATGAATAATACACGATATATTATCTAGTTATCTATGCGTTTAGAAATATGCGCAATTGTAATATTTAATACAATGTACCATTATAAAGTTGTACTACGAATTAAACACAAGGAAAAAGAAACACTTATTATAAATGAGTTCCTTTAAATATGTTTGGCAATGATCTTTGGTATGACTGTAGGAATAATCATTTATAAGTACGATTAAAAAGCGTTAGAAGTACAATAATGCTCCAAAAATATACAGAAATGATGGCAAGTTTAAAAAGCATCCAGTCTAAAAGAAAACCTCCATTCAAAATATAAAAAAAACTTTTTTGACAAAAAGCAGACGATAGTATTTATCACCATGTGTTCAGTTTCACCATTTATAACTTACTTTTCTTGAATGTCAGTTTAAGCAATGACAATGGATAAAAAGATTCATATTTAACGTAACACATACTGAACAAAATACGTAAATGCTATAAAGCATTCTCGATTGCTCAAAAAGCGTAGAAAAACACTAGACGCTAGAACTTGTTAAGATAATGTTTATTTTATTTTGGAGGTTATAAAGTAGTTCACTTTTCTTTGTTATGAGCTTGAATTTATGCTGAAGAAAGAATAGAGCTAATCATTTTAATTAGTTTTAAAAATACAAGGTGTGTGATTAAAAAAAAACCTTTCAAATTTTCAAAACTAATTTGAATTCTGAAACTTTGAATTCAAATTATGTTTTTCGCAGTCACGAGTTGCGACAGGACCCTACTCATTGGTTACTACCCTACTGGCTTGTTTCCAGAAATGGTGCCTGTCCCTCCTCTTGGGCGGATTTAAAAAATGTTCACGTAAAACCCAGTGTGTCAACAAAAAATGGTTTAGTTTTAAAAATAATGTTCTTTGTGATTCCAAGTGTCATTTTAGTAATCCTTGTTGTAACAAATGATATTATGGTACGCTTCCAAAATACCATTTATACGTTGCATAAATTAGATAAATTGCTTCTTTTTCATTTTAATTGTCTATCATTAGTTTATTTATAGAATACCTATATATAAATATATATATATATATAGTTATTTCATTTCAGATAAATTGCGTATTTTACACTTTAACTGTCTCTCATTAGTTAAATTATAGAATACTTAGTTATTTCATGGAATAACTAGTTAATGTGTCAAATTAATAACATGTTACACACTTTAACGGACACGATCAGTTATTTCATGTAATAACTGGGTATTCTATAAAATAACTGCATTATATACTTTAACGGTAACTTATACATAACAGTAACATACTAATAGTAATAAAACTGGTAACATATCGCAGACCAATTTTGCCTCAAAACCCTTTACCGTTTCTTTATGAATAGTACACTGACATCTTAACGAATTTGTGTCTAAACTGGTTTTCCCTTGATAGCAAACTTCAGCAGAATGTGTCAAGGAGAGAGACAAAGACTTCCCAGAGGAATAGTAGCGTCGGGAAATCTTAATGAAAGGCTGGTGAAAGCTGCAACTAAATGCATGTAGAATGTGTCTTTGGTATTTGAATTTATTTAAAAAGTATCTAATAAAATTCGCAAAACATGTTTTGTATAGGATTTTAAGAGGCATACCTTTGATAGATTATGTAAGAATGAACTTATTTTTTAAACGATGGTATGCCAAAATATAAAATTTTCGTTTTAACAAAAGTGAGCAAATAAAACTCATGCATCAGCATTTCACTTTTAATTACACTGAATTATATATTTTCCGTACTGACTTATTAGAATATTCATGGTTTGCTAAGGGACAGAACTCCCTGGTCGCTTCCGCTCGTCACCCCCTAAATCTAGATCTAGTTTTGCTTTACTTGAAGATCGGCTGGAATACGATAACGTGGTCGTTGGGAAAGATAAAAGTTAAATAATGGAGTTATGAAGATTACTCTACATTGTTATTGTTAATATGATTTAATGACCTTCTTTATTTAGAGGACCACTGTCAATTTTAATGGAAATTTTAGTAAAGTTATATATAAACCTTTGAATCTTTAACTACACTGGAAAATTTAAAATTTAACTTCACGCGCATTTTATCAAAAATAGGTCAGATTACGTACATTAAAATAAAGTCTTTGAAAAAACTGGATGAAAAGCAAATAGGCATAGGCTTCTGTAAATGCTAAGTTTTTTCCAGTCTCAAGGATCTTTAAGAAATTCAAAATTTGCTACTTAGTTCTAGCATTCTGCTTTTATAAATTTGTTATTTCACAAATACTTTGTAATTATCGATAAAAACGAATTTTTTAGAAAATGAATTGGTGTTAAATTTTATTTTAAACCCTGAGTGATACATTTTTATGAACTATAGGGCGATCCAAAAATCAGTGGACTTAGAAACACGTGGATTTTGATTTATAGCGAAAAAAAATCATTAATTTTTTAACTAAAAGCTGATGCTAGTGTTTTACGTAGAACACAATCTTATCATGAGTTAAATAAGCAAACAAATTGATGGTTTATAAATAATATTCGTCTAATGGCTTTAAAAAAACGCTTTCATACAAGCGGTTTGTAAAGATTCAAGAAACTCAATGTAAAACCAGTGATGATAAAATTTGATATAACCTTTTTCCCTTACACACGCAATCCTTGAGAGACAATTCTTTATAATTGAAGGTTTAAAAAAATGAAGTATCTGCAAAAATGGCTACCAAGGTCTCCAGATATAACAGCTTGTGACGTCCGATTGCGGAGGCAATTTAAAATGACGTTTGTATGAAAATGGTATACTAATGTGACCAAGTTAAAAGAAGCCATACGCAACCGCTTCGGTTGTCCTCAGAAATGTTTTTTAACTCTTTGTGTAGTCTTTTAAATCCTCTGACGATTAAAAATCTCACATTTGGCGCAACAAAGAGCTGTGATAATGAAAAATTTTTTATGATCAAAATGAGCTATATTATGATATTCCTCTTTGAATTCCACTCTAGTTCCACTATTGACCAAAAACGTAACTGATATAGAATACGTTTTTTTTTTCTTTAGAAACTTACATATCCCGCATTCCTGTGCAAACAAAATGTTTTTATGGCAAACAGAAAAAAAAAAAGATTCAAATAGTCTTTTAACTTTTGGAGCACCCTGTACATAGGTGAATTTTTCGAGGGCTTTTTTTTCTGTAATGGACGTATGCCGCTTACAAGGTGATTGACTAGAGTGAGTACAGTAAATAAATGTGCCCCCAAGTCAGCTGTTTGAAACATGGCAACCCTACACTTAACTTATCATCTGACACCTTGATGATATCTGATAAGTATCTGTTGTGATAAAATCTGCCTTTCGCACATTTTAAACTTCGCATTGAGACACTGTTATGAGAGCAAAAATAACCTTCTTCAAAGCTAAATGACATCAAAAAATGAGATACCAGAGAGAAAATACACAAAGGTTTTTCCCCCTCCTTGAATGGTAAATATAATCATTAAATAAAGAATCGCTCGTAAAAATACAATGTTGTGAGCAAAGCAAGGGAAATATACAAGTTGGGCGAAATGATCACTGCACTTTTGAATTGAAAATGTTATCTGTAAAATGGATGGATGCCGAACAATTCGTATTACTCTTTTTTGAACATCAGCGGTAGTACTATTTTCAAAGTACTTCTTTCACGAATAGAAAACATTCTTTTTTATCAGTTATCTGATGAAACGAGTGCTGCATGTGCAAAAATAGAACTAAACACTTACTCAGACTATTAAAATGTTTCTTTGTTTGAAAAGGAATAACAGTTAAAAGTTTGACGCAATTCATATTTTTTTATAAAGACTAAATAATATTTCTTTGTGAAAATGGTCTTTTAGTGGCAACACTCAGTTGTTTATTACTTAATATCGAATGTCCGTCGGGATGTCGCTACGGTAGGATTTCGTAAATTGATATTTTACCATCAGTTTGTCTTCGTATTTTTACAGTTTATAATGACTTTATATGTATGATCATCGCTACATGAAAATCATGGCATCGATTTAAAGGAAACATTATACAATTTACTCGTTCTTAGATTGTACTTGTGTTCATGGATTACACAAGTACATGAAATATTTATTTTATATTTGAGTTTTGATGTTTTAATTTAAAAAAAAATCATACTTTCGAGTAAAAAGAGGCAGCATTACTCATACTTAGAACTTAGTAGTAGTATCCAGGGGCGGATACAAACTAACATTGCAGGTGGGTGGGGGGGTCATGCTGAAGAATGACTTCCTCTGTACATGAACGAACTTACAGTTTTGGATGATGAATTTCTGAAACTGCTTGGGTTTCAATAAAAGACCTAAACCGGGGAGGAAAAGCCACTTCGTAGAGCATCAAAATTACAAATAAGGTTCATAAGCAATAAAAAAAAGTATTATTTGAAATATTTACTTTTAAAAATAGTTGAGGAATTAAATATATTACTGAAATCGTTTGTATTTTATTCATAAACTGTTTAAACACAATGAAGACCAATAACAGCGTTCAGGGCTTAGGGGGAAGTTCATGACCCATATTTGCCATCCCCTGAGAGTATCAACAACAGCAGTTGCTCAAATGTGCCACAACACAAGTTACAACACATGCCACACATGCGTTCGTTTAATGCTTTTGAAGTCGTAACATGCCGATTTAAATTACAATACTGTATTTAAATTGTTCGACTCATCAGTCAAAATTTGCTGTTTAAGAAAACAGTTTGAGAGGTCATGGGGACCTGCCATCAGAGAGCCCTTGTACACAACACCCATCATGTAACTACCGCACTTTAACCTCAATAATCATTAAAAGCAAAACAGAAGAATTTGCGTCCGATTTATGTGTCAGACTTGATCACCAGGATTTTCGCGTTCATATTCTCGGACATGAACTTTCAATTATAATTACATGTTTTACATGTAGTAGAACCAACCTTATTAACAAAAAATAATAGAAAATTCAGGTCAAAATATTTTTTTAAGAAAGGTATGGATAAAGCAGAATAATTTAAAAATTCAGCCAAGGTGCATAAACTAACTACTGTTTAAAGTAAAAATTATATTTTGAGTTAAAAAAATAAATATAAAGCTGTATAAGAGAAAAATGCAAAAATACACTACAAATATACCTTATTGTGCTTACTTGTCTCTCATTGATATTGTTCATCTAAATGGTGACCAGACTATGCGAAATCCAGTTTGATGAGAGTTTACTCAATTATTAGTTATTTATTTTCTAACAGATGAAAAAAAGTAATATGTGTTCAGGTGCATTATGAAATTCTTCCAGGCGGGGGGGGGGGGTTACAATATTTATACAAAAAATTGTACACACATATTATATATGTACAGCTACCCGTAGGTAATTTTAATTCATTTGTTTTTATACCCGTTTGAGCAAGACAAAAAATTAATGTTTTCACGCAATTTTAAGGAAATGTGATGATTTCATTTAAATTTCACTAAACTACTGTTTCTAAATTTTACTTACTTCAAAGTATGTATGTCTTAATAATAACAAAGATTTTCATTGAAATTGCTATTGCTTCTAACTTTTCAGTAACATAGTCCGCTTTACCTGTTTTGTTCAGCCGACGATATCAATCTAGTCTTTCCAGTCCAATTTTACATGCTTTAAGGTAGGGCAAATATTAACATTTACGAACAAGCCATTTTTGTCCTAATAGCAGTTTTAAACACTTGTAAAAGCCTTGAAAAGTTTAAAAACACCATCGTATTTTCAGCTGCATTCTATTTTCTCAGAAAATAAGCCCAATGATACAGAATAGCAAGAGAAGCTAGTTCCAAAGATTGCTATAAATTATGTCTACATTCATAATTAAAATAAGAAATGCGATCAAAAAACAACGGACTACTGTCAGTAGAAAAATGTCCACTTACCTTGTGCTGTTGAAAGCTTAGCAAACTTGGGGAACCAAAGGATGCGTGTTATTATTCAAAGATAGCTTCGTAATCACGAGTACACAATTTATAAAAAGCAACACGTAACATACACAGGATATAATTCTTACATCTGGAGCAACTTAAACGTAGAATAATCTTATATAGTTAGCTTTGCTTCGTATGACGTTTAAGGAACACAAACCTATTCCTATTCCTATTCAGAGTCACAACTGACCACAACTGTATTTATGTCGAGGACTGCATACTAAGTGCCTTGCCTCCATTATTTTTTTATACCGATAGATGGCAGCACCATCACCGGATCGAACAGTTAATGAGAATTTAGAACTAGTCCAGGAGCTAATAGCTACCTGGTGCTAGCACCCCCAGAGGTATCGTTTCACTTGGAGGACATTGAGACCACGAGCATATTTAACGTCGCCCAGTCCCCTTTAATGACGACGGTGGGTCTTCGACCATCGATGATCGAGCTCTGGACCCTCCGGCCCCGAATCCGACACTCTACCGATCGGGCTACTACGGCCCCAACACAAACCAAAACACAAATTCTTAAAACATTCTATCTGTTGCCATAATCTCTAAACATAACTATAATAAAAACAGTATTACCAAAATGTTAAAAGAGCTTCAACAACGTGTTCAAGTCGACATAGAATAATATAATTTAATAGCTGAAAATATGTTTCAAAGTTAATTTCTGTCAACAGTCATAAAAATTACGTCGTATTCTTCATTAAACGTTTCTTCCTTGCACCTTCGAGTCAAATTGAAATTATTAGCAGCCAAGTATCATGCAGTCATCTATAAAACCATTTCATCTCGAAAACTAAACGATATCAGACAATAAGAGGGAATCTTCGTCAGATTTTGCATCCAGGTACAAGTGCATCTGCTATCTTTGACGCATCTCGATAGCACAAAACCACGTAAAAGTTTCATTTTAATCACAAAACTTACAGACTTCACAATCTGAATTTTTTATTCCTACTCAGAACAGTTTAAATTTATCTTGTGTTTGAAAGCTGTTACCATATTCGAACGTTAAGCTGAAGTTTTGAGATTTTTTCAACTGACTACGCCATTTTGACTCGGACTAACAATAGCTTAATTCAAAGACACTAGCTTAAGGTGGTCAAAATTTCAATAAAAGCATTGTTACAGAAAGTTGAGCTGAAGCACTGAATAATAATTTGAATGGAGGAAAGCTTTCGAAAAATAGGGATTTTATACCGAAATCTATATAGCATCCTCATACATATAATAACCAATGATCGAGTAACGCGCGTGTTTTAACAATGAAACTCGTGCCACGTCATGATAATTTGATAATGTGTTTTGGTAATGTTTAACATTCAGGGAAAGGCGTTTTTGTGACAAGGCGAAACTCGATCAGTAACTTAACTGTTTTTTTGGTAAGACTGTCATTTCAGGGGAATGAAGAAACGAAAAATCAGTCAACTACGAACGCTATCTACTGGAGTTTAGGGTTAATCCACTGGAGTTGGCGTTACAATTTCAGCGATAAAAATATCTCCAAACAGGCAATTGCTTCGTTAAAATGTAGAAGAAGAGAAGCAATTTTCACCCGTCATATCTTGACGGGCGACTTTCTAGTAATTAATAGTTTGTAATTGATATATCCGCTAATTATTATCAAACGTTTATGTTAAATAGCCACACATAAAGACTGGAAAATTCCGATACTGTCGATACCTGGTTCGATGGTCAGTTCACTGGCTTTCGGGAGAAGTAACTCGGACAGAGATGCATAAATAGGTACCTACATAGATACGCTCAGTTTTTAATTATACACGATTGACCCTTGACTTTTTACTAGCGGAACTACTTTGGTTTGACAGGCAAACGGAATAAATGTGAAAGATCAAGTTCCCGCAATTGGGCTCTTCAAGGGGCAGTAGACTAGTGAGGGGCGATTGTGGAGAGCTGATGACTAAATAACAAAAAAAAAAAAAAACAGTGAATATCAAAGCTGGAAAAGTATACGAAACTGATTGTTAGGAGTTTAAACAAGAAATTACAATTTGAAAAATAAACAAATTAAAGTTCCAGAACTTCCTTCTGTCACTCTTCTTTGAACATAAAGGAATGTTTTCAGCATTTATCGCTAAATTTATAAATTTTAAAATTTTCCCATTTCGTTTTTTTTTTAATTTTTAAGAGTTATTGATTTTTATCCCCCATTTCCTATTTAAATAAGAAGTTTCATCCGGAACTAAACGAGACTATTTTTCCGCATATCAACATCGACTTTTTGGTATCTCATGAATATTCTCTAAATTAGCTGACACTGAGAATTTTGTCAATAGTAACTTTTTGACAAAATGTGCCTCGCTCATCTCAAGAAATAGATAAGTAAAAAAGAATAATAAACGTATAAAAATAATGTATCGGCACGTTTTAAACAAAGCAAATCATTTATTTTCCAATTAAAATTGCTTTGGAAAATAAAAAAAACAATGAAATAAGCTTCTTGAAATAAATATATTATTAGTCCGGTAAAATTATCAAAAAAAAAAAAAAAACGTTTTTGGAACTCTTTTAACATTTTCGCAAAGCTGTTTTTACTATAGTTACGTTTAGTGAATCTGGCAATAGATAAAAGCGTTTTTAGAACTCGTGTTTTGGTTGGTGTACGGTTCAAAGCAAATTACAGGGCCGTGGTAGCCTGATCGGTAAGGCATTGGACTCGGGGCCGGAGGGCCTCGGGTTCGATCCTTGCTGGTCGAAGACCCACCGTCGTCATTAAAGGGGACTGGGCGACGTTAAATATGCTCGTGGTCTCAATGTCCTCCAAGTGAAACGATACCTCTGGGGGTGCTAGTACCAGGTAGCTATTAGCTCTTGGACTAGTTCTAAATTCTCATTAACTGCTCGATCCGGTGATGGTGCTGCCATCTATCGGTATATAAAAACAATGGAGGCAAGGCACTTAGTATGCAGTCCTCGACATAAATGCAGTTGAAGTCAGTTGTGACTCTTGAATAGAATAGAATAGAAAGCAAATTACATAACATTGTTCTTCGTTTAAACTGCTCAATATGTAAGAATGATATCCTGGGTATGTTATGTGCCTCGTTTTATAAATTGTGTCCTCGGAATTACGAAGCTATCTTTGAATAACAACACGCATCCTTTGGTTCCCCAAGTTTGATGGGCTTTCAACAGCACAAGGTAAGTGGACATTTTTCTACTGACAGTAGTCCGTTGTTATTTTAGTTTTGAAGGGAGACTTAAATTACCACACTCCTCTTTGGAACTAAATTCTGGTGCGAGTCTGCATCGTTGTGTGTATTTTCTGAGAAAGTAGATCATACGATTGAGTTTTTTTTTTCGTGTTGCAGGCTTTTACAATTATTTAAAAATACTACTTGGAGAAAAATCGTTCGCTCGTAAGTGATAATTTTTGCCCTACCTTAAAACATGTAAAATGGATTTGCACTGGATTTATGTTTTCGGCTGAAAAAGGAAGGACTAGCGGACTATGTAACTGCAAATTTTGAAGTAATAGCAATTTCGCTGAAAATATTTACTTTTAATAAGACATACATACTTTGAAATGAATAAAATTTAGAAACAGTAGTTTAATGTCTTTTAAACCAAATCATCACATTCCCTCAAATATGCGTGAAAACATTAATTTGTTGTCTTTGCTCGAAGGGGTTTAAAAACAATATTTTAAAGATATCTAACTGCAGCTGTACATATACAATATGTGTGTGCAACTTTTAGCATAGACTTTGCAATCCCTCCCTCCTCCCGTGCGGAAGAATGTAATGATACATTTGTGAACACATGTTATTTTATTATTTACTAGTGATACCCGCACGGCTTCGCCCGTAATAGCAAATTAAAAGGTCTTTTGGTTCGCCTGTATATTTACAAATGATGTGTAGTGAATTTTCTCGCCAATTGGCTTGTGCCCACGTTACGGTTCCACGTTATGATAATTTCGTATCTCGCCAATTGGCTTGTGCCCATGTTACGGTTCCACGTTATGATAATTTCGTAATTTATTCGTCCATCTTATGATATTTTTTTTTCTTAAAATTGGAATAGAAAAAGAACCACATCGAATTTTCGAAAAATCGCTTTGAGGTGCACACCCCCATGCTACATACTAACTTTGTGCCAAGTTTCATGAAAATCGGCCGAACGGTCTAGGCGCTATGCGCGTCACAGACATCCTACAGATATCCTACAGACATCCAGACATCCAGACATCCTCCGGACAGAGAGACTTTCAGCTTTATTATTAGTAAAGATTAAGAAAATAAATAGCTGAAATTAGATTAAAGTCTCATGTAACCATTTGGATGCAAATTGTATAAATCAAAGGCGAGTTAGCACAGTATGGTATTTTTGCAATTTTCTCCTATGCAGTTTTATATTTCGCGCTCTTTAATTTAAAATATAAATTTTACTTTTAACAGTAGCTTATGTACATTGGCTCAATTTTTAGATTATACTGCATAATCCATACTTTTTTTTCCACTAGCAACATTCTGTGAATTTAAATCCTGCACGGAACGGTCTACCTCCAGCGAAAAACAAAATTGCGCTTGTTGATTCGAATGGAGGTGGCCGAGTTAAAAAAAAAAAAGTTTTGTACCATTCAGAGTATATAATATCCGAGTATCTAACTAACTTGGAAATGAATAAGTCATGGTAACACTTGTAAAAGTTATTCCATTTTTTTAATGAAACAAAAACATGTAATATGTTGCGCATTTACGTTATAACAACTTTTAACTGCAGTGACCGATTTTCTTCAGACGACAAGGATTGTTATAACGAACGTCGGCTATATTAATATTTTTTAAGAATAAAAATAACTATTTCCCTCTATTGATAATAAAAATTCCGATATCCATAAATTTGAAGTACATATTCTTGATATTTGCTAGCCGTTGTTTTCTTTTTAAATTTGTATTTATTTTTTTTATATTAGATTAAAATTTAAATAGTTTTCCTAATAGTCGTCAGACAATAAAACTTCATGTATTGGAAAAAAAAACCTTTTTTCAAAGATAAGAATGGATAAAATATTTCATGACCATTTTATTTCAACATCAAAGACTATCCTTATTATACACTTTAGTAAAACTTTCAATGTAATTGTTGTAAAAGGTTCATCATGCGTTTTGACATTATGGTGATTGGAATAGGTGTAATATGACTTTAGTTAAAAATTACGAATACTTAATTTGTTGTGTATTATGCTATTCAAAACTGAAATATGATTACTGACTGCTAATTTTTCATTTATTGGAATTTAATATTATTTCAAAATATGGAATATAGTCAAGTTCATAGTGTTAATAAACATGAATGGAATTGTTTACAGTATATTTTTTCAGTTATTATTGATGGTCCTGATCTTATAGAAAAAAAATAGATTGGAAAAAAAAAAGTTCTGTAAAAAACAAGCTAGGCTATTGAAATTGGCATTACGACTTCAAAAGCAGAAAGCGAACACGTTATGCGTTGTAACTTGTGTTTTGGCACATTTGAGAAACTGCTGATGTTGACACTCTTAGGTGATGGTTAATATGTGTCATAATCCCCCCCCCCCAAAAAAAAAAAAAAATAAAATCCCCGAAACCATTATCTGCCCTCATTGTAGTCAAACAGTTTATGATTAAAATGCTAACGATTTCAGTAATCCTTTAAATTCGTTAATTTTTGTTTTTAAAGTAAATGTTTCAAATATAACATTTTCTTCATTGCTTACGAAATTAACTAGTAACGATTTTGCTCTACGAAGTGCATTTTTATCGCGGTGTTGTTGCTTGTGTTGAAACCTAAGCAGTTTTAAAAATTTATTGTATTCAAAACCGTAGGTCCATTCATGTGGAGAGTGACTCATTCTTCAGCATAACCCCTCCTCCTACCGTCAATGTTAGTTTGTATTCGTCCCTGCATACTACTAAGTTTTAAGTATGGGCAATGCTTTTACTTTTACTCAAGAATATGATTTTGTTTGAATTAAAATATTAAAACTCAAGTAACAAAAAATGTTTACTGTTACTGATCGTGTTCTTATGCTTTAGAATATTTGGTATAAACGTGGGGTTCGTCAATATTAAGTTCATATTTTCAATACTTATGTACATCTAGTAATGACTGTCTTTAAACCAGAAACTTAAACCATACTCTCTCTCTGTAATTAAGAAACGTTTGAAGTAACTAAGCGGTCGGCAATTTAAAAACTCCTACTTTTTTGTCATCGTGACGGCTTTGGTTAATTCTTCTAACTTTGTCTTCATTCTTGCTGCTTTGAACTAATAGTTTACAATTTTTAAGTTTTTCTTTATTCCATTTTGTTTACATTGATACATTGCCATGCGTAATCCTTTTTCATCCTTTATAAGAATTGAAAATTTTGACTTCAAGACACTATGCAATGGTTTGTAAAATGATTGACGAATATTTTTGACATTGTTTACAGTTTTGGGTCATGTCATATGAAATGAACAGAAATGTCAAAAAAGCGGTGGCCGCATGTAACAGATTTTTATGAAATTTGATATACAGGTTCCTTTTATGCCTCAATATATATATATATATATATATATATATATATATATATATATATATATATATATATATATATATATATTGCTCTCAGATGCTGTTCTTATACCTTAGATTATTTGCTGTAATTGCGGGAAAAGTCTTTTGTGAGAAGAAATTTAACTACCAAAAATCACCATGCTACAACTTCACGTACGAAAAATTGTAAGGGGGTTATGCTTTGTAAAATGTTTTATGTCATGTTTGATCACCTGTAGGGTACCTAGCAAATGTGCTCTCCAAGGCAGTGGCTTGTTGTGCCACCCCACCCCCTTTACAAAAAGCATTGTTTCAAAGCTCATCTAATTTTCACATTTCATTTTTCCCTTCATTTGGAAAAATGAAAGTCTAAGATAATGAAAGATTCAACAGGGAGGGGATGGGGAGCAACTGAAAAGAACACCAACTTGATGCGCGTATGTTGGTTGCGCCCCAGCAGTACATGCTACAGCATATGGTTTTGCCCCCTGTTTTTGGTTGCAATCTGCTGCACGTCTGCATGTACGTACATATTTTTGCTTGTACCTTGCGTAAATCCAAAACGGTTTATCGTGTAATGTTGAAATTTTGTATTAAGTACTTGTCTAAATATGTAAAGGTGACGGTATTTGTTCTTTTGTTTGTACAACCTACAGCCATGAAACTTGACACAAATTTGAACGTACCTAGGTGGTCTACATCTCGAAACCCGAATTCTAAATTTTGAATTATTTTTTTGTAAATGAATGAATTGAGAAAAAAATTCACGTATTTCGCCTACTTAGGGGGTAAAATTTCCCCACTTCACAACATAGTATGTCGTTGGAAAGAGTTTTTTTTTTTTTTTTTTTTTGAACAAGCAGGTAATTGTTCCATTAAATTAATTGCTTAGAACATGAGATATAAGCAATTATAATTGAGACACGTTCAAATAGGAAATGTCCCACGGGTTTTTTTTTTCTCACAAAAAAAAGGATAGTTTTTCGCATATTTTCATCATTTTTTTATTTCCTTTTACAAAAAAGGAAGTATTGTATTCGCGAAAAAAATTTCGTTCAAAAATCGAACTTAATTTCTATTTTGCTCACCCCCGAATGAATGTTGATTTTTTTTTTTTTTTCGACTCGACCACACGTGGATATTTGCCTAGGAACGTACAGACACCCGAAATATCCATTTGGAAGATCCCCGAGTTAATTACAACAAGTTTTCTCGTGACGTCTGTTTGTAAGTATGTATGAGTGTATGTATCTCGCGTAACTCAAAAACGGTATGTAATAGAATGTTTACATGTGACACGTGGACTTCTAGTTGGGTCTTGTTGTGCACCTTCCCTTTTGGCTGCATTCGGATGTTCGTAAGGGGGTCTTTTGCCCCTTTTTGGAGAGAAATCATTGTTAATTTCGATGTAAACTCAAGTGGTGTTATAATTTGGCGGGCACTTGGCGATATATCACCAGTTTTTGGTCGCCAAGTCTTTTTTTTTTAATCTGGTTTCGAATTGGCCACTGTTGGTGATATTTAGAGAGTAAACTATTGAATCACATTAAAATTGCCAATAATGGGAAAATGACAATAAATTGGAGAAAAAGGAAGTCATGTGATGCACACATCAGCTCGTTTTTTTTAATTTTGGGAAAAGTTGTCATTGTTTACTAATATTTTACTGTTATTACTTTAGGTTAAATTCGCTGTCCGCGTGTTAATTGATTTTCTTTTTAATTCGAAAGTCGCTTGGCGAATTTGGCGCTAGACAATAGAGTTGCGGAACTATTTTACATCTAAAAGCTACTGTTAACGTAATTTTGGTGCATTTTTTTTAGCTTAGTTGGCAAAATATTTTAATCTTCAAAGGATTGTATTTCGGTTTTTAAAGGGTGTTTACACATTTTAGTTAAAGAATATAATTATTGTTTTTCTTTTTTTTTTTTTTTTTTTGACATCAGAAGAGGGGGGTGGGAAAATCTTTTTATTCCGCTGGTTTTTTTTCTTTTCTTTTTCTCAAACGATGGTACGGGATTTCCTTTTTGTCCTACCTTTAGCGTGCTTTTTAATTTGTTTTTCTGCTGGTGACTTTTTGTTTAAATGTTTTCGTTGGCAAGATTGAATCGCTTATTGGTCGGAGTTCGCTTCGCTCGCTAATTGGGTGGGTTACTCTAGCGCTGTCGCTTGGCGAGTTCGGCGATAAACACTAGAGTTGTTGGATCATTTTACAATTTGAAAGCTACTGTTAATGGAATGTATTGATTGCAAAATAAAAAAAAATGCTTTAATCGCAAAAGGGCTGGGTTCCGGTATCATGGTCGCTTGTCGAGTTTGATATCAATAGTTGGAGGATTATTTAAAGTTTTAAAGAAACTGTATGTGTAATTTAATGTTATGGCCAATTGTTTTGGATACCAAAGAAACGTTTAAGTTGTTTTTAACCGAATGAAATTTACTAATTTTTCTTTTTTTTCTTTCCTTTTTTTTCTGACCACGATTTTCGAATGTCTAAGGATTTTTTTTTTTTTCGTTAGACAGATGGGATAGCTAATCAATTGGAGTTCGCTTTGCTCACTTACATCTGGCTTCCGGTAGCATGATCGTTTGGCGTGTTTGGTGATATATAATAGAGTTGCGGTAGCATTTTACATTTGAAAGATAGCATTCTACGTATGTTTTGTGTGTTTGGTGAAACATTTTAAATTCCAAACAAAAAACACTTGTTAAAGGGCAGGGTTACGGTAGCGTGGTTGCATGGCGCGTTAAACGATATACAATTGGAGGAATCTTTTGAGTTTTAAAGCTATTGTACATCTAATTAAATATTTTGGCGAATAGTTTAGAATTCCAAAGAAACTTTAGTAGGTTTTTAAAAAGGTGTGTACGTATTTTAGTAAAAGAAAACTGATCATTTCACATCGGGGGGTGGGGGTTGTACTTTCTTATACAAAGTAAAGGAAAAACTGCAATAACTAAAAATTTTCGACTCAAATTTTAACAGAAAATTTCTTTTTAATCAACCTTTTCTTAACGCCCATAAAAAAACAACGTATGGGAAACCGATTATTATACATTTCTACTATCTACTATTAATTTTTCTGGTTTCATTGAGGCGAATTTATCTTAATTTCAACACGTAATCCGTATAATCCAAAATAAAGTAACGTCTTAAAATAGAGAGATATCTTCAAATCTTTCTCAAATTTCTCACCAAAATTGACGTGCCGAACTCCGAGATGATTTTTGATATACCCGGTGTTTAATACCATTCCCATAGAACCAATGTTAAAAATTGCCAATATTTCTATTATGAATTTTTCAAAAACTGCCTTTTTTTTCTTTTAAGGTTGCATTTTAACTAGATGGCATTTGCATTTAAAATAGTATTTAATAGACGCTTTTTTTGTTGAATTTTTGTTCTTTATACAACTTTTATTTAGTTTTTGATATGCGATTTCAAATTTTTGACATTAACGAAAGCATTGAAGATTTTTTTTTTTTTAATTTCTAAATTTGACAATGCAGTTTTCTATTTTTGCCATACTTAACCCTCTCTTTAAAGTGTTTTAAGAATTTCATAAAAAAGCAAATATTTCATTTAAAAATGTACTAATTTAGAAGAACAACTTCTAAAGCACGTTTATATGGGAACACATACGTTTTTACTTCCTTGTAGAAAAAAAGAAGTATTGTATTCGCAAAAAAAATTTCACTCAAAAATCGACCTTAATTTCCATTTTGCTCACCCCCGAATGAATGTTGAGGTTTTTTTTTTTTCCGGACTCGACCACACGTTGATAAGTGCCTAAGAACGTATAGACACGCGAAATATCCATTTTGGCGACTCCCGAGTTAGTTACAACAAGTTTTCTCATATCTGTATGTACGTATGTATGCCTATTCGTATGTATGTCGCATAACTCAAGAACGGTATGTCCTAGAAAGTTGAAATTTGGTACGTAGACTCCTGGTGAGGTCTAGTTGTGGACCTCTCTTTTTGGTTGCATTCGGGTGTTTCCAAGGGGGTTTTTTTTTGTTCCTTTTTGAGGGTAAATCATTGTTAATTTCAAAGAAAACTCAAGTGGTGTTACAATTTGGCAGACACTTGGCGATATATCGGCAGCCTTTTGGTCGCCAAGTTTGGTTGCCAAGTTTTGCTGCCAACTTGGCGACGAATTTGGCGATTTTTTTAAAATCTGGTTTCAATTTGGCCACTGGTGGTGATATTTAGAGAGTAAACTATTGAATCACATTAAAATTACCAATAATGGGAAAATGACATTAAATTGGAGTAAAAGGAAGTCATGCGAGGCTCACATCAGCTCGTTTTCTTTACTAATAATAAAGCAGAAAGTCTCTCTGTCCGGAGGATGTCTGTAGGATGTCTGTAGGATATCTGTAGGATGTCTGTGACGCGCATAGCGCCTAAACCGTTCGGCCGATTTTCATGAAATTTGGCACAAAGTTAGTATGTAGCATGGGGATGTGCACCTTGAAGCGATTTTTCGAAAATTCGATGTGGTTTTTTTTTATTCAAATTTTAAGAAAAAAAAACTATCATAAATTACGAAATTATCATAACGTGGAATCGTACCATGGGCGCAAGCCAATGGGTGAGATACGAAATTATCATAACGTGGAACTGTAACGTCGGTACAAGCCAATTGTCGAGAAAATTCACCATACATTATTTGTAAATATATACAAGCGAACCAAAAGACCTTTAATTTTTCTATTACGGGCGAAGCCGTGCGGGTGCCACTAGTATTCAATAAAACTATGCAACATTTATCAGGTGTACAAAGAAGTAATGTCCATATCAGATTGTGCTTCCCAATTGGGCGATCAAAGTAAAAGTACCGTCTACAAGTGAACGAGCCTACTTTTTCGTATACCAATTTTGGCATTACAGTATTTAATCAATATTCTCCAAATTAGCTAAGAGTAAATTATGCCAAACACACTTTTTATATTTTAAGCAGAGTTCTTGCAGCAAAATATGCCTTGCTCATCTAATGAAATAGATAACGTGATAAATAAATAAACTAACAAATGAAGTAGTAGCATCTTTTTAACAATACAGCAATTATAATTTTTTCATTAAAAAACAAATCCTTAGTCGTTTTCAAAAAGAAAAAAAAAATAAAACTTGTTTCTCGTACTGAAATTGGTTTTGAAACTACTGTTTATCGCAAACCTTTTGCTTTTTCTTTACGTCCTCATAGACTATCGTCTCATCCTCCAAATCAAAAATATTCTGCTTTCAATTCTTTTGTTTATCGCGCAATTAATATTTGTTCTTCATCGGAACTTCTTAAAGTGGAACTTAATTATCTTAAAGCTGTGGCAATTGATAGAGACTATCCGCCAACTTTGATTGATTCCATTTATAAAAAAAAATTCAAATAAATCCCAAACTAATGTTCTCAACCGAACCTTCATCAGAAAGAAATTGGTAGTTTTGCCATTCTTTCCATCTGTAAGCTATCAGTTTGCTAAGATTCTAAAACGTTTCTAATTCCAGGTGGTGTTCTCTCCTATTAATAAACTTCTCTTAAAGTTAATATTCGCCCTCTTAATTGTTGTGGAATTTTTAGAATTGTAGTTGTAAACTTGCCTATATTGGACAGACTCGGCGTGCTTTAAAAATTCGCTTGAAAGAGCATCAAAATTATGTGAAAAAACAACAATTAAATAAGTCTAGTATTGCTCAGCATTGTTGGGATTCGAATCACTCTTTTGATTTTAACTCTTATCAGATTAACCAAAAATGCCCCAATTCATCAGATGTTGACTTTTGGGAATCTTTTCATATTTTGAGGAACAGTTCTAACTTAGTTAATGATCTTAAAGCAGTTCCATATTTTTCCAACATTTGGCTCCCATATCTTTAATACTGTCCTTTCCCCATCCCACCTTTTCTTCCCATCCATTTTTATCTACCTTCCTTTGTTTATTTTTACCTTTTTTGTCTTGTTGACATCCCCCCCCCCCATTTTCTTCTATTTATCTTTATTTTTCCTTTTTTCGAATATTTTTGTTTCTGTTTATTTTATTTCATGTTTTTGCTTTTCCTTTCCTGCGGTTCACGGTTACCGACATTTTCTTTTTGTTTAAGCTTCGGCTTAATCTTTGTCCAATTGAATTCTTTCTTTCTGGGTTCCGTACCTAAGAGAAATCTCTTGGCCTTTGCTTGCATTCCTATTGGTTCAGGATCGGTTTATAATTTTCTCTTTGGTGTTTGGCTAATCTGCTATTTTTATCTTTTAAGCTGCATGCTTATCTGCTCTTGGCTTTTGTCGGATGTCTATTCATCCATAAGCTCATTACTTTTTGCATTGAAAAAGGCGTTCCCTGTAACGCCGAAACACGTGTCTTCTGTAACTGGCAAATTTGTGCTTTTTTTAACGTTGTTTTTCTTACTTTAAAGCAAGTCGGAGTTTATTTTTCCCCCGTTGCCATAAAATAATTAAAAATATATAATACTTTGAAAAATCGATAAGAAATAATAAATGTATAATTTGTTTCATCAAGAAAATGTTGTCCCCCCAGTTTCGCCGACAATCAATTCCCCCCCTCCTGTTTTTTAGTTTTATCAATATTTTTTTATATATGTAATGGGGGGGGAGGAAATTTTAAATTTCGGCGAAGCTGGAGATGAGCAAGATTTACGCCCCATTTCAAGTTCCGAAGGAGGCATTTTTGCTCTCTCCAAGACTACTTACCTGACCTTTTGTGGTGAGATATTCAAATTTTTTCACAATTGACCAGAACTAGACGAGCCTACTTTTCCGTATACCAATATCGACTTTCTGATCGACATTCTCAAAATTGGCTAAAAGCGCAAATTATTGCAAACGTAACTCTTTAACATTTAAACCTGAGAAGAAAGTAGAAATAAAATATGCCTTCCTCACCTGAAGAAATAGATGCGTAAAAAAATAAACGAACAGATAAAGTAGTAGCACTTTTTAAACGTAGCAGCTGATATTTTTCCATTAAAAAAAGCTTTCAAAAAAAAAAAAAAAAAAACAAGATTGAAAAGTAATAAAATCACTAAAACACATACAAGTATGTCAAAAGAAATAAAAATCGTTTGTTTTTCCCTTGTGGAAAAAAAATGAAGTAAAATAAAATGAATATATGTGTTTTCAAAAAACAAATAAATAAATAAATAAATAAAATAAAATCAGCTTAAAAAAATAATTTTCATCTTAAAATTTAAAAAAAATCGTCTGATCATATATTTACGTCGAAACACAAAGGACTCCGAATTCATATTTTAAAACTTTTGCCTAAAAATAAAAACATCATATCAATAATAATTATTTTAAAGTTCGGCAGTCGAAGGGTTTTAATTCAAAAGCTTGGAGTCGGAATTGGTCATTTTCCCTTGAAGTCCGCAACTCTGCCAATGTTTGGAGTCGGAGTCGGACTTATTTTGAAATAAAAGAGCCGGAGTTGAAGACTTGAAATTTCCAAGAGTTGGAGTCAGTTTTCTTTCCTCCGTGTTATTTTTTTTTCCGAAGCTAAGAAGTCAGAGTCCGACTAAATTTTGGGTACAGGTGTCGAATTCGGAGTCGACTGCCCTAAAACTCTAGGAGGCAGAGACGGGAATTGTTCATCAAGAGCTATTTCCTACACAATTTTTTAAAATAAATCCACCTTTAAGTTAGGGATCTATATTCACTTTTAGATTCGCATTAGGCGCTAATGCTAAGAGACTTGAACTGTTCAAAATTGAAATTAAAATTGTTCAAATCAAAAAGATAGTTTCTATATGTATTCTTCATTAAGAGCTTTTTCTAACAAAACTTGTTTGATGAAAAAATCCTCCCAAAATTTGGGATTTATATTTGCCTTGAATTCTCCCATAGGCGCTAGTGTTAAGTTTTTTTGAATTGTTCGAAATTTAAAGAAAAATTGTTCAAATAAAAAAATTAAATATGGGGATGAGGTTCAATCGCAGAGGTCTTTCAAAAAAAAAGTTCGAATCGGACTATTCACTCAAAAGGTTTTTTTTGGGGGGGGGGGGCAGACAGACAGACCGACAGACAGAAAATTTTCCCCATCTCAATACCCTATTTTCCAATTTTTAATTTTTCAGTATTTATTTAATTTATTTGTTTTGCCTTTTTTTGCGTAAAGATGCATAATTTTAAGATGCATAAAGCCTTATTTCAAGCTTTGTTTCCTCCTTTTTCTGACTTTACTGGGAAAGTTGGCTAAGCATTGCAGAATATTTTATTGTTTTTGCTCAAAATGTAAGAAATTTGTGGTTATGCTTCTGACAGAAAATATTATTTGATTAAAAAAACATTTTAATATCTGTAATGTCCATGGGTATTGGCCACTTTAGACACGCATTTTGTTTCGAAAAAAAGGCGCAATACGAGGTACCCAAATACTCATTAACCCGTCGTAGGCTGGTGGTATGCCCCTCCGTACGCAGTAAAGTCGAAGCGGCTACTCTATTATATTAAAATCTGTCCTCATCTGTCTGTATGAAACTTCATCGTCTCGAGAACCACAGATTGTTAAAAGTCAGTGTCCAAACTTTTGAAATTTTAAGAGATACCTATCGCGCTTGGGTTCATCTTTGTACAACTTAAGCAGGATTTAGTATGCAGGACTTTAAATGAAAATATTAGTTATTATTCTTTCTCTCTTAACATTCCTTCATTCAATTCTTTGACCAAAGTTGGCAAGAAATAGCCAGTTCTGTCGGCCATCGAGTTACTTATGGCAGCGAATTCAGGTCGTCGAGTGAAAAGAGCTTGATTGGATTCCGCTAGTTGATGAAATAAATTTTGTTGCAAAATATTTTTTTAATAATTTCTACCTCTTTATCAGGAAACAAAGCACTTGCCCACCAATCTCACGCAATTTGTCTCTTTGCATAAGTGAAGTGATATAGAGATGATGTCTGTTCTCTCAAACAAAATTAAAGAAAGATTATGTTCCACAAAAATATTTGTTTAATAATCTGTGTAGAAAAGGTTTTGAATAGTTTACGAATATTGCCTGTCGAAATTCTGGAATTGTTTCACTAACATGAACTTTTATGAATACATCATTAAAATTCTAAGGTACTTCTAGCAATCACACAAAATTGAACTAATTCAGTTAGTATTTAGCATGCATTAAAAGAAATAAAATTGAAACATTCCGAAATTTCAGTCACGCTTGTAGTTTCAGAGCTCCTTTCAATCACTGCTTATTAGTTATCTATAGATAACGCACTTCTTTGTTTTATGTTTTCTGAGAAATACTGTGCTTGAGTAGCTGTAAAAAAAAATAAATATGCGTACACAACAATAATCATCGAGTAACTCGCCACTATTCCAAATGTTTATTGCCCTTCAGATGTTATCAAATTTGGTTTAAAAATAAACACATCGTTGATATCTGGAAAAAAAAGAGAAAGAAACCTTAATTTTTTTGACAAACATTTAAATGCCTTATATATGAAGATGTTCATGTGACTAGTCATTGTTTACCTCAACAATTAATAATGTAAGTTAAGCAGCTACAACTTCCGAGCTGTTACTTAACAGTGATTGCGATATTAAGTACAATTTTGCAGCGTTATTACCAGGGGTGTCCATCGCAATCCCCCTTAACAAAACGTAATCAGCGCCCCCTATTTGAATTCTACGAAGCATCTCTCCAAGAATGTGACCAAACAATATAAGATGAAAACCCCATGAAAAGTAACTCCCGTCCGAAAATTTCAAGGAACCCCTTCTTTTGGATGCTCCTTTCATAAGTTTTCAACGATTTCACTGGCTGCTGGGACACGTCATTAATTACATTTTATCTAATAATATTTAATTGATACTGTCTAGTATTTCTTTTGAGGACAGAATTTTATGCAAAAACACCCCTAAAATGCCTTTACCACCCTTGATGCAAATGCTGGGAGTCTTCGCAATTTTCACAGCCTTTTCCATCCTTTTCTCGAATCTACTTAGGGTATAGTTTTAATTTTCCCCTTACTGTAACCACGCTGTTTATCAAGGTGCAAGCCAAAATCATCAGTGACTAAGAGGGCGTACTGCAAGTTGCTATTCTCTCAACGTACCCATTATTATACAGGGTGTCCTCTGTAGAGATTCCTCAGTTTCCTTCTTCCTTACATAAAAATTGTCCCAACAAGCGTTTCTGTACGATCCAAAGTTTGCGAGAAAAATACGAAAGGTTGAGTATGACGTCACTTCCGGTATAAGAAAAAAAATACTTTATTGAACATAGCAACAGCAGTATACGTACGTTACGTATAACAACAAACACGTGAGATGACGTTTTAAATATTATCGTCTGGAAATGTAAGTAAATACTATTGTTGATATGTCCCATAAATTGTTTATTCCATGCACCGGCAGTGACGTCCTGCTTTGATTTTCGTATTTTTCTCGTAAACTATGGATCGTACAGAAATAGTACTTTAAGCAGTTTTTATGTACTCCCATCGAAGAATCTAGCTGTGCAGAGTTTATGTAGTCGTTTTAGGACACCCTGTGTATGAGTTCACGGCAGTGTCTCTTTCAAGTCGATCAAAAACAAACTAAGTTAAGTCAAAAAGAAGCACCATTCTTTCCTCGAAGCAACTCACGGCACTTTAGACAACCTGAAACTTCGTTGTGGATAAAACTCTAGGCATGGGGCAATTTTAGTGTCAGTACATGCAATAGCAAGCTATATTACAGAATTTCGTTCTATTTATACTAATAGTTACCGAATTATTGCCAGCCGAATTTCTTGAATTTTATCATTGGCAGTCGATTTCACTGACAAGGTCATCAAATATCCAGGGCTCAAGCACACAAGCTTAGGATTTTTAATACAGTAAGCATTTGGCATGTAAAGGAAGGAAAACTTGAAACATTTCGAAATTTCAGTCACGTAACGTAGTTTTATAGCTGCTTCCCATACTGTTAAAAAAAATCCCGAAATTTTACGGTAAAAGTTACTATCATGCGTGTTGCAAGCAACTTTTACCATAAAATCATATTTTACTGTAAATTTTTAAGGTATAGAATTAACGAGAGTTAAAAAAAACAACATGCGAGCAACAGGTTCGATTTCGGGACCTTCGTATTGTCATGCGGCTTTTGCTGACCACCTTACCAGTTGGGACACATCGAGTGAGGAGAAATACGATGTTATGCTTCGCACAGTACGTCACGTGATGTGTAATTGGTGCTGCGATCGTTTATTTTTTCGGTACAACGTAATAAATTATTTCTTTACTGTAACCACTCCATTTTGCATTAAGTTTCCTGAATTTTTTTCAATAAATAATTGTAAATAAGCGTTTGGAAAGATGATGCTCTCTCGCTATCAAGTTGGAACATGACTTGGCATTGTTACAGTTAATAACAAACACAATATGCAAAAAAAAATGGCTTCTTTGTGAAATTTGACGAATGCACCGATTTGTAAAAAATTAAAGATGGACTGTTTTGAAGAAGTTTCGCCTTTCCCAAGGCATGTTCAAATTTCGATCACTGGGATTCTTGGCAATTTTCTATAATGTCGCCAATTTTCTTATAAGTATTCAGCGCTAATGTATTTCGGCCTATGTTTTACTGATATAACAAATCGATAAGTTGCTCAACATTTATCGATCCCGTCAAAATTGCCTCTTATCTGCCTCATTATCAACTGATATTGATTGTATTGGAAGCACTTATCTGCCTCATTATCAACTGATATTGATTGTATTGGAAGCACTTATCTGCAAAAAGAAATGAAATGCCACCAAAAAGGTAAATTACAAAAATGCAAGTTTCGCCTCTACATTTAAAAAGTCTTGAGAGCTCGTATAAAATCAGGTCAGTTATTTAAGTTTGTGTCTTGGGAAGCACCTGTTAACTTTGCAATAAACTGATTTATATTACGTTACTTTGAAATGTTTGTTACCATAATAATATTAGACATCTTTATATCCATAATATATTATGCTTGACAATCGCATGGCCGCATACTAAGCTAGCAATTAATGGTACATATCTGTTTCACTGGTGCATGCGACTAACTTGACATATTGATACAACCGACAACAAGCGGAATATCTGTTCTAGTAACCTTTTAAATATTTTTTTAGTGCATATTCTGAATGGTGTCACGAATCAAGTCTGCTTGACGATATTTACTGAACTACTATAAACTGAACTATAAGAATATTTTATTATTTAGTGTACTCATGATGTAATATGTAGGAAAGGATATCTAGTTAACGCAATACAGGGGTCGGGGGGGGGGGAGAAAGCACAAAAGAAGCACTCAAATCGGTTTTATTAGATATGCACTATTATGTTGGCATGCGATTGCCAAGTCACTATTTGTAATAGAAATAACGATGTCTAATACTATTATGGCCACTATAAACATTGCAAGACACATTAATAGGGAAAAATTATAGCAAAGCTGTTCAATAGGTGCTTCCTATGATTCAAAACAACTTTTTTGAATTTAGATGATATCTCACAATTTTTTACGGTGGAAGCGAGACTTGCATTTTTGTACCTTTAAAGTTTTTTTTTTTGGGGGGGGGATAACTTCTATAGAACAACCTATATGCAACAAAAGAATTAGTTTAACCTTCTTGTTAAATCTAAAAACCACTTAATTGCAGTCGAGTGCCTCACTTCATCCTTTATTTTAAAAACTGGATAAGTTCCTTTCTTCCTGCATTTTTGCACATTTTAAGTATTTGGTGGTATATTCATATTCCGGTCTAGAATCACGATATATTCCAAACTTTACACCATTGAAACAGTTAGATTGTGCATCCAATATTGAATTTACTGATGGTTCATGGATTCATGAAATGTCAATCAAATAGTGAAAAAAGCAGAACCTAGGACAGGCAAGAAAAGTTGAGACCCCGAAACTAACCTAGCAATCCCTTGTGAGACGTCTTACTGCGTTAACCGTGGAACTTGGGATAGGTAATGTGTTTGAAAGGCTGCATAAAACATGTGTATTATAAACCGTATACTAAGATGCTTGCTTAATTAAATACATTTATTTTGTTTTTTTCAAATAAAAATTATTCACTTTCCTGCCGGCAGTCACATGCTGCTCCAAGTTCTTTAGCTTCAAAATTTCTAAAATGTCTTCTTTCTGGTGTACTTATTGATATTTCATGGTTTCGTGAAAAATCAATTGAATAACAAATACTAGCAGAGTTTTTAGTAGGGGATCATGTTACCATAAGAAGCATTTCTCGAGGTTCACGATTGCCTAATGGAAGAGAATGATTTTCTCATTAGTAAACTGAATATTTATTTAATAGAAATGTTTTAAATAGCGAATAAACTTTATTTTTTGGCTTCTTAATCTCTTAGAAAATATAGTTCAGCAATTGTTTGTGCTATGTGAAACAAGTAAAAAAAATTCTGAATACGAATTAAGAAGAATATGAAATGCAACTATTGAAAAAGATGTAGCAATACAACAGTACTTACAGTGTGTTGCTGTAAATTTATATCTAGAGTACTTGCAGTAGCGAAAGGACCTTTTCTTGTTTTGGTCTCCATACGTCTTTTCTCAAAAAAAATAGATAAAAGGGTTTTTTCTGTGGCGTTGAACAATTTGAAAATAGTCTATTCTGATTAGAAATTTGAAACCATTAAATGAAACTACTGCTATGCATGTGGCTTCTAAACAGAGCTTAGTTGAAAGATCGAAACTTACCTAGCAATCCCTTGTGAGACGTCTTACTGCGTTAAGCGTGGAACTTAGGATAGGTAATGTCTGTCTTCTCACTCAGAATAAAATATAAGTAAATGAGGCAGATGAGGCTGCATAAAACATTTGTATGACAAACCGTATATTAAGATGCTTGCACAATTAAATATACTTCGTTTTTGTCATTAAAAAAAAAAATTCACTTCCCTGCCGGCAGTCATGTGCTATTCCAAATTCTGTAGCTTCAAAATTTCTAGAATGTGTTGCTTCTGTTCTACTTATTGATAGTTCATGGTTTCATGAAATATCAATAAAATGATAAATACTAGCATAGTTTTTAGTAGGGAGTCCTATTAAATGAGGAGCATTTCTCGCAGTTCAGGATTGCCTAATGGAAGAGAATAATTGTCTAATTGTTAAACTAAATATTTATTTAATAGAAATGATTTAAATAACAAATAAAAATTATTTTTTGGCATCTTAATGTCTTAGAAAATATAGTTCAGCAATTGTTTTGTGTTATGTGAGAAAAGTAAAAAAAAAAATGTTCTGCATACAGATTAAGAGAAAATAAAATGCAACGATTGCATTAGATGTAGCCCTAAATAATACTTACAGTGCTACAATGTGTTGCTGTAAATTTATATCTAGAATACTTACAGTAGCGAAAAAAAAGTTTCATGTTTTTTTTTTTTTTTTTGCCTGTAAACTTTTTTTTTCATTAAAAAAAAGGATGAAGGGATTTTTTTTCCTGTATTAATGGAATATTTGAAAATACAGTATTCTGATTAGAAATTTGAAAAAAAAAGGAAATATAACTATTGCTTTGTATGAGGCTTTTAAATAGAGCTTTAGTTGAGAGCTTGAAACTTACGTATCAGTCCCTTGTGAGACGTTCTGACTGCGTTGTGCGTAGAATTGGGATACTTAATGTGTTTAAGAGGCTGCATAAAACATGTGTATCATAAACCGTATAGTAAGGTACTTGCAAAATTATATTTGGTTTTTCAATTAAAAAGTATTCAGTTTCCTGCCGGCAGTCACATGCTACTCCAAATTCTGTAGCTTCAAAATTTCTAAAATGTGTTGTTTCTGTTGTACTTATTGATAGTTCATGGTTTCGTGAAATATCAATTAAATAACAAATACTTGCAGAATTTTTAGTAGGGGATCATGTTACCATAAGAAGCATTTCTCGAGGTTCAGGATTGCCTAATGGAAGAGAATGATTTTCTCATTGGTGAACTGAATATTTATTGAATAGAAATGTTTTAAATAACGAATAAACTTTATTTTTTGGCATCTTAATCTCTTAGAAAATATAGTTCAGCAATTGTTTGTGCTATGTTAAACAAGTAAAAAAAATGTTCTGAATACAAATTTAGAAGAAAATGAAATGCAACTATTGAAAAAGATGTAGCAACACAACAGTACTTACAGTGCTTACAGTGTGTTGCTGAATTTATATCTAGAGTACTTGCAGTAGCGAAAGGACCTTTTCTTTTTTTGGTCTCTATACATCTTTTCTCAAAAAAAAAAAGGGGGGGGGGGGTTTCTGTGGCGTTGAACAATTTAAAAATAGTGTATTCTGATTAGAAATTTGAAAACATTAAATGAAACTACTGCTATGTATGTGGCTTCTAAACAGAGCTTAGTTGATTGCTCGAAACTTACCTAGCAATCCCTTGTGAGACGTCTTACTGCGTTAAGCGTGGAACTTCGGATAGGTAATGTCTGTCTTCTCACTCAGAATAAAATATAAGTAAATGAGGCGGATGAGGCTGCGTAAAACATTTGTATGACAAACCGTATTTTAAGATGCTTGCACAATTAAATATACTTCGGTTTTGTCATATAAAAATTACTCGCTTCCCTGCCGGCAGTCATGCGCTATTCCAAATTCTGTTGCTTCAAAATTTCTAGAATGTGTTGCTTCTGTTGTACTTATTGATAGTTCATGGTTTCATGAAATATCAATAAAATGATAAATACTAGCATAGTTTTTAGTAGGGAGTCCTATTAAATGAGGAGCATTTCTCGCAGTTCAGGATTGCCTAATGGAAGAGAATAATTGTATAATTGTTAAACTAAATATTCATTTAATAGAAATGTTTTAAATAACAAATAAAAATTATTTTTTGGCATCTTAATGTCTTAGAAAATATAATTCAGCAATTGTTTTGTGTTATGTGAGAAAAGTAAAAAAAAAAAAATGGTCTGCATACAGATTAATAGAAAATAAAATGCAACGATTGCAATTGATGTAGCCCTAAATAATACTTACAGTGCTACAATGTGTTGCTGTAAATTTATATCTAGAATACTTACAGTAGCGAAAAAAAAGTTTCAATTTTTTTTTTTTTTTTTTTGCCTGTAAACTTTTTTTTTTATTAAAAAAAGGATGAAGGGATTTTTTTTCCTGTATGAATGGAATATTTGAAAATACAGTATTCTGATTAGAAATTTGAAAAAAAAAAAAGGAAATATAACTATTGCTTTGTATGAGGCTTTTAAATAGAGCTTTAGTTGAGAGCTTGAAACTTACGCATCAGTCCCTTGTGAGACGTTCTGACTGCGTTGTGCGTGGAATTGGGATACTTAATGTGTTTAAGAGGCTGCATAAAACATGTGTATCATAAACCGTATAGTAAGGTACTTGCAAAATTATATTTGGTTTTTCAATTAAAAGTATTCAGTTTCCTGCCGGCAGTCATGTGCTATTCCAAATTCTGTAGCTTCAAAATTTCTAGAATGTGTTGCTTCTGTTCTACTTATTGATAGTTCATGGTTTCATGAAATATCAATAAAATGATAAATACTAGCATAGTTTTTAGTAGGGAGTCCTATTAAATGAGGAGCATTTCTCGCAGTTCAGGATTGCCTAATGGAAGAGAATAATTGTCTAATTGTTAAACTAAATATTTATTTAATAGAAATGATTTAAATAACAAATAAAAATTATTTTTTGGCATCTTAATGTCTTAGAAAATATAGTTCAGCAATTGTTTTGTGTTATGTGAGAAAAGTTTAAAAAAAATGTTCTGCATACAGATTAAGAGAAAATAAAATGCAACGATTGCAATAGATGTAGCCCTAAATAATACTTACAATGCTACAATGTGTTGCTGTAAATTTATATCTAGAATATTACAGTAGCGAAAAAAAAGTTTCATGTTTTTTTTTTTTTTTTTTGCCTGTAAACTTTTTTTTTCATTAAAAAAAGGATGAAGGGATTTTTTTTCTTAAATAAAATAAAAGTATTGCTGTGTATGAGGCTTTTAAACAGAGCTTTAATTGAGAGCTCGAAACTTATCTAGCTCTCAAGCCTTGTGAGACGTCTTACTGCGTTAAGCGTGGCACATGGGATAGGTAATGTGTTTAAGAGGCTGCATAAAACATGTGTATCATAAACCGTATAGTAAGGTGCTTGCTTAATTAAATATATGTGTTTTTTCAAATAAAAAGTATTCACTTTCCTGCCGGCAGTCACGTGCTACTCCAAACTCTGTTGCTTCAAAATTTCTAAAATGTCTTGTTTGTGTTGTAATCATTGATAGTTCATGGTTTCGTGAAATATTAATTAAATAACAAATACTAGCAGAGTTTTTAGTAGGGAATCGTATTAACATTACAGGAATTTCTCGAAGATCACGATTGCCTAATGGAAGAGAATTATTTTCTAATTCGTGGGTAAACTAACAAATGAACTTTTATTTTGATGCTTCCTAATGTCTTTTCCTTAAAAAAAAAACCTAGATGTATATTCAGTTCATTTTTTTTTTTTTTGTGATGGCAGATAAGTAAACTAAATTTTTCGTGAACAGAAATGTTTTAATGTGTTGCTTTCGTTTTACTTATTGTGATACGTGATAGTTCGTGGTTCCGTGAAATATCAATGAAATAAGTAGCAACGTTTTAAGTGCAGAATCCGATTGCAGTAAGTATTTCTGGACGTTCACGATTGCCTCGTGGATAAAAAATATTCTCTTAGTTCGTAAACTTAATATTTTTCTTATAGAAATGTTTCCTATAACGAATAAACTTCTTTTTTTCGCTTCTAAATATCTTTTTCTTTAAAAAAAAAAAAGTAAATATAATTTAGCATTTTTTTGTGTGTGAAGTGAGACAAGTAAAAAAACGTTGTGTTCTAAGTAGAGATGTAAAAAAATAAAATGCCTCTGCATTCCTATTTATGTAACGCTTCATCAATACTTACAGTGTTACAATGTGTTGTCCTGAGTGTGTTGCAACAATGATGAAAATAGCGAAAGAAACTTTATTTTAACCTTTTACACTAGCAGAGTTTTTAGTAGGGAAGCCATTTGTTAAAAAAATTCAAGGAATTCTGAGAGAAGTGTTTATTGACTTGGGAAAGCCAAAATATATTATTACTAACTTCAAAACAGTCTATATCGATAATTTACAGGTCGATGCATTCGAGAAATTGTTCGGCACTTCCTTTTTTTTTTCTTTTTTTTTTTTTAATTAATATCTTGTATTTGTAATTAATTGTAACAACGTCAACTGAATTATGAGGGATTTCTTATTTGATAGCGAAGAATGAACCTCCATCTGTTATTAAATTGATGATAACTAATTGATGATATTGGAAACCAATTCATAAGTGACAGCACGTTAGTTAAATCTCAATGTTTTCAATTTTTCCATCTATAAATACTAACACGGTTAAACGTTTCACCATGAGTGACTTTAAGAAGTGCCTTAATGATCCTGTCACTGACAAAATTTAAGAACTTCAACACAAATGATTCGTATACTATTAATGATGCAACGAAATTTTCAAAAAAATATTTTGCCATAGCAAGCTATCTTAGTCACTAAAATTTCAGACTTCTGGCTTTATCCACAAAGAAGTTAGAGGAGGTCAAAAGTGCCACAAATTTCTTTTAGAGAAGAATGAATGGTACTGAAGCACTACCGTGTCCACATATTAAAAATAAATTAGCATACGTTAAATAATGAAATTCAAGAGCTTAAATAATTATACTCAAAATTTGAAGTTGGTATGTCTCCAGAATTATGTTTGAAACGAAATCGTTGAGGAAATGTAACAGAAGTGCCCGTACGAAGAGGCTCATGGAATTTTTTTACTGGTAAGTAA
The DNA here is from genome assembly GCF_026930045.1 of Uloborus diversus. Lineage (NCBI taxonomy): Eukaryota > Metazoa > Arthropoda > Arachnida > Araneae > Uloboridae > Uloborus > Uloborus diversus. The sequence goes on from NC_072737.1 coordinate 46,754,889, forward strand.
TTTTAATCACATTTTTAAAATTTTTACCTTATTTTTTGAGGTATCATCCTTGGAGGGCTGCTTCGCATCATCTAATGGGGTATGCTGTCTCCCTTAAGGGGGGGGGGGGGTTAACACCTCCATTTATAACGTTGCAGAATTGAACTGAATTTTGCATATTTTGTTAGATAAAAGTTTGCAAGCAGTTAAAATTACTTAACGAAACCGGAACCGTGACTAAAGTGACAACATCTTTCAAATCCGCATGGGGTGGGTGACAGTACTGGAGTGGTTATTTTGAACAAACTGAAAAAGTATTTACATCTCTTCAGAAATTTATTTGCGATGGATCCCATCCTATGTCGACATAGATGGCTACGAGATTGCACTCAGACTTGCTGAATGTGACGCAGGTCTGCCCACGCTTTCTCTAGCTGCTTATCTCATTTTGACTCCTTTAGTAGTGTTCAATTTCCGTTTCATTAATAATCGTAGCCCTACAACCATACCTGCGCACTTCTGGGAAAATATCTTGATTCCCTCTCCTCCTACTTCCGGAGACAGAAGCCGACTGTTATATCTCGTTTTCGCAGTGGTCATCTGACCTCTATGACATGCAAAGACAAAGTTAAATTTATACTGCGTGTCCACAATGTACTGCATTCCAGGCTACACCAGACCATGTCCTCTATTGTCTTGATTACCTTAAGAGGTTCTACATATGGATCCACTCTATGTGTACGATAGACTCAGAGTCACAGGAGCTTTTGTTTAGCTTTGCTAACAAATCAGGACTAGCAACAACAACAATTTAACTGAATCTTGCGGCAGCAATGACAAGTTACATGAAAATCTTCCTAAATTAAGCCTTTGAATGTTTTGAAAAGGAAGAAAAAGGCGACTTTCTCTTTTGTTCCGATGGCAACGATATGTTTATTTCCAAATCGAAATTGATAATTTCTGGGGAGCATAAAAATTTGGAATAGTGGTGAGTTACTTCATGATTATTATTTATGTACGCATATTTTTTCGTAACTACACAACCACAGTATTTAGCACAATACATAAAGGACAGAACAACATGCAAACAAAACTTGAAAGGATATTATTCAGTGGACAGTAGTTGGAGTTGAAGCAGATAAGGAGATATTCTAATCCTTCGGATTTCGGCACGATCGCTAACTTTTGGGCAACATTCGTTTTATTTTATTCTGTCGATGACACGTAGGTCAAAATATGTTAGTACTTGATCTTTGGGCGTCAAGAAAACTGTTGATAAGGGAAAAATTTGGAAGAATCACAGTTATTGAAATTTTCTGATACAAATGCTTCGAAGACTAAAGCATCTTCACACTAACTTCAAACTCGAGCTTAAGGCAAATTTACTTCAAACAAGCTTTGTTTGAAAAAAAACTCGACCAAGTATATGTATAGAATATGTCTTTCGATTTTGAATAACTTTCCGTTCAATTTTGGACCGTTCAAAAAATTTAAAAATTAGCGCCTACTTGGAAATTAAAGGCTAATATAAATCCTGAACATCATGGCGAATTTACCTCAAACAAACTTCGCTGAAAAAAGCTCTTAATGGTAGATCATGTACTGAAAATATCTTTTTTATTTGAACAATTTTTTGTTTAGTTTAAACAGTTCAAGTGCACTTAACATTAGCGCCTACGGGGAGACTAAAAGAAAATATTTACAGCATGTTCTGTTTTAACTTGCAATACCTCTATTTTAGCAGTTTTTAGTCTTATATGTATACTTCCAAATGCAAAAATGTTCAAAATAAGATGCTGGGTTAAGATATTAAAAATTTGAAGCAAATTTAAAAATAAGTCAATAAATAGAAAATTTATTTTTTTCTATGTTGGCCCTAAGTCCCCTAACTTATATTTAAGAAATTTATCTCCATTGAAGAATAATTCTAACACAAAAATGTTTGACATTAGTACGACCAATATTCACTGATATATGAACGGCAGCGTTTTGTGACTTAAACCACTTTACACTTGCTATCAATAACACCTTTTGTGGGAGAATATAGCAGTTAACAAGGGTTTAAAATTATATGTGTGCATAAAGTTGAGTTTTTCAAATTGATTGAGGTTTTGTAGTGCGTTTTTGCGTATCATGGCATAACATTTGCATTTATTTTTGAATAGCAATAAAAAATAAAAATTACTTCGTTTTTTTTTTTACTTCGACAACCTGTCCTTCTGAATGGGCAATAAGTTCCAATCTCATCTATATGGTCTATTAAAACTGGAATATCTCCTTAAGCTTTGGTCGCACAAATGTCAAATTTTTTGTGTCAGTAATAGTTTTCAATGGAGATTATTTCCCTATAAATATAAATTAGGTGACCTTGGGCCCGTATAAAAAGTTTAATTTTGTATTTTTTGACTCATTTTTATTTTTGCTTCAAGATTTCAATATCTTAACTCTGCAACCTAGTTTGAACATTTTTGCAATTGGAAGTATGCATCTAGGACTAACGGTTGCGAAAATAGAGGTTTTTTTTTTTTGGAGGTTAAAAATGAACACCCTGTAGATCCCTAAGTTAAAGGTTGATTTGCATTAATCAAACTTTGTCGGAAAAAACACTTCATGAGGACATGTATAGAGCAGGGTTTTTTTAGCTACTTCAAGGGTATTTTTTGAGCAATTAATTTTTTTTAACTCTAAAAACTTTTTTGATGCCAAAAATTATTTTTTGGCTTTAAAAAGTTGAAAACATTGTGCAGATTCTAACTACTTTCTCAACTTTTGGTTCCAAGAAATGCAAAAAAAAAATAAATTAAATACATAAATAAATAAGGTAATTATTTAAAAGGTTACTCCAATCTTTCGTAAACTTAACAATGTCAATAAATGAGAGGTAAATATGGCTGCATCAAAATAAAATGAAATCAAAGCACAACTGTTTTTACCTGGTGTGTGTTCTCGGTTATAAAGTTATGATCAACTCCCGAATACCTGACTGCTAGAATTTTAGGGTATTCGTCTTCGACACATGCAACCAAAATCATTCCGACTCTGACCACGCAGCTTTGGCACAAATGCAGACTCGAAGGGCAGGTGACAGACTCCTATTATTGTATCCTAAAACCAGTCCGACTAAAATTCCAGAGGAAAAATGACCGACTCTGCCCTTGACTTCAACTCTTGTGAGTTATGGTCTCCAAATATGATTCCCCAAGCTCTGGCAAAGTTGCGGACCAACTCCATATCAACAGTACTGTTTTTTTTTCTTTTTTTACTCTAAAACAATGATTGCTGATATAATTTTTTATTTTCAGAAGAAAGGTTTTTTTTTTTTTTTTTTTTTGATGTGAGGAATAAAAATTCAAAGTCCATTATGTTTTAACAGAAAGAGCTTTGCATTTTTTTTTGTTCGACGATGAAAATTATTGATTTAAGTGGACACTTTTTCGTTTTTTTTTTTTTCCTAAAGTATATTTATTTCGTCGTCATAGTAACAAATCGTCTCTGCGTTCATTCAAGGTTCAACTGTAGGAGGATTTACCTTCAAAAAAGGGGTTTCTCGTAATAAATCAAGTTTTATTTTTTTTTCAAGAAGAACACTTTTGCAGATGAACTTAATAGCAAAACTTTATCTAAATGCAAAACTTCTAGATTACTAACTCCCACCGTTGAAGATAGATAAAAAGTAAAAATTCCATACTGGTATACATTGTGAATATAATTTTTATGAGTGTACGGGTGGAAATTTATCATAATAGTCAAGACATCTTTATTAGTGCATTCTAATTACCTTTTCCTTTTTCATGGATATGCCTCGTATTACTTAATCTAGAAAACTACCATTAATAATATGAAGGGTGTTAAAACCTTTTTCATTTCATTCCCTACAATAAGTTGAGGGTCCTAGTGCAATTCGTGACTGCAGAAAACATAATTTGATTTCAAGGCGTAAAAATTCAAATGAATGCCTGACTGGATGCTCAACTTTTTTTGTTAATGCTCTTGTTATTGTTAATTCTTTTATTATTATTTTTTTTTTTTTTCATTTTGAAAAATGTTATAGATTTTTTATGGAAAAATATAAATTAGCTGCATTGGGGTTTACCAGGTGCTACTACTTTAAATGTTTTGTTCATACATTTTTTACTTGTCTTTTTCCTCGGGCTAGCGAGGATTTTTTTTTTTTTTTTTGAAATCACCTTAAAATTTTGAAAAGATGTTTCTTTTATCATTTGCAGCATTAGATAATTTAGGGTATATTGATTAGATACTAGAAAGTCGATTATTCTATACGGGGAAGTGGGCTAATTTAGTTCTGGTTGGAACTTCTTGTTCATAATTGAAACTCAAAAACGAAATGATTATCTTTGATTTTGTGAAGATGTGCGTTCGGGGAGCTCTTCGTCGGAAAATTAAAAAATCGCTGTTTCTGTTGATTTTCGGTGATGAGATTACTGAAAATCGGTGAAAGAGAGATGTGGGATCTGAACCCCACATTTTTTTTTCCAATTTATATAGTCTTAAAGAGGCATTCTAAACAGTATTTGCTAATGTTAGGGGAAAGAAGTTTGGAAGAGCTCCACTAGCTATGTTTGAAAACTAAAAATTCCAAAGGATTATTGTACTTCTAATTAGGTCAGGAAAAATTAAGTTGTGGAAGGAGGCCTTTTCCCCGAATTTTTTTGACATTGTAGCTGTAAAAACGCAGTTTTAGATGATTTTTGGTGATGCTAGTGGCAAGAGAGATGTCGGAGCCAAGTCCCTTAATTTTTTTTTAAATAAAATCTTAAAAACGCAATTGTTGGCTATCTTTGGAATGTTAAGGGGACTTTTAATAGTGGTATCAGGGGGTTAGTGGGCTTTTATTTTTTTTCCACATCACCCTACTTTTTTGCGTTACTCCTTCGGTTTTCAGGATCTCTTAGAGTGAATATTTTGATGTTGAAACCCTAAAAACGAAATTTTAGACAATCTTTGATGAAATTAAGGATATTTTAGGTTTAAGGACCTCCAAAATTTTTCCATATTAAAATCCTAAAAACCAAGCTATAGTTTTAAGCGATCTTTATTGATGGAATGATGCGTTTCTTGTGGGCTTGGGTAAGGGGTCTCTCCTGGAAGTTTTGCGAAATTGGAGTCCTCTATACGCAATTGTTGGCCATATTTGACGACGATAGGCGAGAGGGGAAGACGGGAATTCAAAGTCAAAATTTCGAAATCCTGCTTCTATTCTGGATTTGGTGGCGATAAGGTTCAAAATTCTCTCTCATTGCCTCTTTCTTGGCTACTTCCATATATATGTATTTTTATTTAAATAAATTATTGATAAAAATACTGTGAAAAACTTTGCCCCACTTTTTTTTTACGATACAATTTTAATGCTTTGGTTTTTCCATAATGAGTCAGTTTCCAGCCTGGTCGTTTTTCTTTAATTTGAAATACAAACGTTTGTGAATCCTGGCGAGAAACGTTTTACAATTTTAACTGATCTGGTCCTTTCCACGACCCATTTCTGTTTTCATTTTATTTTATCTTAATAATCGTGCCTTTTGAATCACTTGATAATGTTTTGGTATACTTTTGTTTTTACATTCAAACACTTAGAACCACTTAAGTGACTATTCAATACAAAAGTTTACATGTGGATTACTTATCTTTACAAATTTTTTTTTATTTGAAATGTGCTTCCTCGGCACGAGTATTTTGCGCCACTTAACTGTGATTTTTATGATACTAATTTTATACAAAAAAGATGGAAAGAAATGTGAATATGCCGACGGCATCTGTAACGCTATGTCTATTCATTTTTTATTAAACAGAAACTTGTCATAGGTTAGTACAAGGCTCTGAAAACTTATGTTTTTTATTCAAATTATGTTTGGAACGCACATTACATCAATTATAGCTAGGAAAATTATAATGAAGAGCCTTTGATTTTCCTAAATAATAATTTTAATTTATTTTTTATTTTATTTATTTATTTATTTATTTTTTTGAGCATTTCACTATGAAAACTTTCACTTCATTCCTTTTGTTCATTTATCATCATCTGTTATTTCATTTTCATTTTGTTCAGACCGTAAAAGTTTTACTTTTTATTTTCCTAATCACTAAAATGAAATTGGCTGCCCCCTATTTCTAAACAAAATGGGGAAGGGAAGTAGCTCCTTCCCCGTCGAACCTGCCCTTGAAGATATATGCTTCTATAGGGGGACATGAGAGATAACTTCAAGGTATGGAGGAATGAGCTTTTCATTCCCACAACTATACATAGTTGGGGCAAACCTAACTTAGCAGATGCTACGCACATCCTAATTGTACCGTCAAGACTATGACGGATGAGATAGCTGGTTTGAACAACTACAGCTAGGATATAGAGTAACGGCACCGGTTGCAGACATACTTAAGGACATCGCTCTCAGATTAACTCAATTTTCTGAGTGTTTTTATGTATTTAGACTTTTAAAAGTATTTTTTCTCAAGCAACTATATACATATCATCTAACGTTTGGCTGCTTCCGGATCCTCTGAATTAGTTAATTTTATTTTTATTTGCTCATTTTTTAAAAAAAAAAGTCCTCCCTCCAGTAACAGCACCGAAAAATCTGATAATAGCCGGTAACAGACAGGATAAGTAATAGACAAAACTCCCTTTTTCTCTTCAAAATGTGTAAAAGCTCTTTATTTTTAGAACTAAAGACTTATTAAATTCAAATGAACATGAAACACCAAATGACTTCGTAGTGGCTGTTAATAACATTCCACCACAGCCTCGTAAAACACCAACTGGCTCATAAAATTCACTCTGATAACACTAGATGATTTCACAGTATTCATGGGCCACAGCAACATCAGTTTTACTAGCCTAAAAGGTTTATTATTAAAATCTAAACTTATGACTGTATGTGTATCTGTTACTGGACCCTTGTCTGTTATTGGTGGTCTTACCATAAAGACATCTTTAATTTCAAAGTAGAAATTGATTTGTGTGTTTTTATTTTTTTTTAAATAAGGACAATGATTTAAAAGAAAGTGAAAAATTATCAGATCTGAATTTTTTCCGATTTTTTTTTCTGTAAATTCCACTGATTAAAAAAGAAGTTTTGTTCTGGTCAGTGGGAACATGCAGTCTCGTCGCCGCCTTCCTGGATTGCCAATGATTTATATTTAAAAAAAAAACTATTAAGAACGGTTACCTTTTTCTTAGTTTAGTATTCAGAAGTCGTCCGAAAATAAAGGAAAGAAATTCTTTCCTTGTTTCTCCAAAAGACCTTGGTTATTTACAAAATGGTACGTGGGTGTCTTCTTTACCCTTTTCGCTAAAAATAATGCTCTTTATCTGTGTCGCCACCTGCATTTATTTCGTAACGTTGCCTAGTAATGTCGTCCTCTCAAACCTTCTCACGTACAGATTCTCGAAGATTTCGGAACAAATTTGAATCTATTTCTTCTTCTCCAATATCATTCAAAAGCGATAGCGGCATAACAGTTATACCTGAAACGTTAGCTTCATAAGGATTGCTTGGGTATATTTTTTGCTTTTGTTGGCATAGTTTTTGAGACAGTTTTTTTTTTTGAGCAATCACGATTGCTTATTGCTTTCATTTGACAGTTTTGATGTGCTATCATTTTATTTTCCCGTCAGCACCCTCTGCAGCATCACCGTCGACCGGCTGCCACGGTGCTGCTCCTATTAGCGAAAGCCGTCTCCAGATTGCATCCATATCCTAAACACACGCGCATACATACACAACTACACACACACACATACACACAAACACATATACACAAGCATACATACAGACACCTACACACACACACACACACAACTACCCACACATTCATGCCTAAACACACATACACATACCCCACCCCCACGCACACAAACACTCATACTCAACTGCCAACCCTTATGCCTGCACACAGACACACACGCCTAGATACACACACACACACACTCGTGATTGCGAAAAACATAATTTGAATTCAAGATGATAAAATTCAACTTATTTATTTATTTTTTTCCTCACGAATTTTATTTCATTTATTAGTTTTACTTGGGTAATTCTGCTTTAATCCATTTCACGTAGAAAACATATATTGAACATTGAATAATTTCAGAAGATCAGCAAATAAATCTAATGTGAATCAAAGTAAAATTTCAAAAATCCAACCACTTTAAAAAGATTTTAAAATATAAGACTTGTATTATTTTATAGAATAGTTTAAGTTAATTAATAAATTTTTATATCTAATGCATATTCTAAACTGGCATCACAAATTTTCACATGTTTCCAATCCTTTACTGCCTTTACAGTTAAAAAAAAAAATGTGCAACCTTACTCCAAAGATACGGTGGCAGCATTCTCCATTTTGTGTAACCTTATTCCGGCGGGTGGCGTCCTCCAAAGCAGTGGTGTAACTTCATTGATTAAATTGGTGTAACGTTATGAGCGATGCGTAGCGTTACACCAGTTTTGTTAGTTAAGTTACTCCATTGCTATAGAGACAGTTAGCTTCCACCGCTTTTACGGAGTAAGGTTACACATTTTTTTACAATGCTTGCTTGGGTCAAACCTAATTACATGCATCATTATTAAGAATACTCAGATCTTAATTAGAGCGTCATGGTGATGCCTGATTAGGTCTGTCCCAATTATAGTAAATGTAGGTTTAGACAAATAACTACTAAATTTGTTAGTTAAGTTAAATATGTGACACTTGCTATAGAATTATTGTCAAATCTTATGCGATTGTATATTATCAATAATTGGACTATCTAACATTTAAATCAGATTTTAAGAAGCTGACGTATCAGCTCAAAAACATTTCACACATTATATATATCTGTGTTTAGATTAAATCAAATGATTTACCCCTTCAAGGGACTCATTTAAAAATCTTTATAGAAAGCATTCTATCTTTAGTCATGGTCAGTCATCATTTGTAAATTAAAACTCCAACTTTATTATTTTATTTAAGGCACTGTCACGCTATCAGACGTTGAAAAATTAAGGTGTTTTTCAGAGCAAAAGATAACCATCCATTATTTCCTTCCAGATCAATCGAATCAATCTTGCTCTCTGTCAAAACGGTGTTTTATTAGCTTCTAGACATCTTTCACCGTTCTAAAGCTGCACTTTTTTCCTTTCATGTTAAAGAGTAGTCTTCAAAAATACTCTTTTTAGCTTAATTTAGTTTTCCAAAAAAAAAAGAAAACAGAAAAAAAAAAACTGAAGGTGTTTTTGTATGGAAAAGTTATACAAAACGGGGAAGTTAACATGTTTTTAACTGACAAATAAAATGCATAAATGAAGGAGCAAAATTCGATCTATTTTCTTTTTAAAATAATTCTTAGATGATCCGGAAACATGGTTGTAAGAGTTTTAAAAATAACGAATTATAATAGGTTAAGGTAGTAAAATGTGTTTTTGAAAAATGAGCTACGTGCCTACTCCTGAGTAATTTATAGTACTCAAATAAAATGATGAATGTTCCTCATACGTGGGAGGGGGGGTTCAAAATTTTATCAATAACACTTCTCAGAAAAAATGAAGTGAAGTTAAACTTGTAAATTAAAATTATTTTTGAAAGTTCCATGCGCTTAACAATGTTTTGAACTTTCTGCAGGAAATGAAAAAATATTAGCTTCTTACCGAAAAGTAATTAATTAGCAAAGTCATACAAAATTTATATTATCTTTTTTTCGCTTGAACAGGCTTCTAATGCTCAATCTCGGCATATGTAGCACTGCACGCACCCTTCTTTGTCTTTATCCAAAGCAGGGACGACACCATTTTGTAGTACCATCCCTGTCATCATTTCAACCACAAGTGATAAATTCCATGGAAAACGAGGCTTTTTTTTTTACAGGATTTTTTAAATAGTGGAAACTATGGAGGTTTGACCCAGTTTTTACAAAGTTTTTTTTTTTTTTTTTTTTTTTTTTTTTTTTTAAGTTTGCATGAGAAAAATTCCCAGTTGGCTTTTTTTTTTTTTTTTTTTGAAAGGAAATATATCTGAGCAACTTTTTACGTTGCTGTTTTTTATTTAAATTAAAAAATGTTACTTTTTTTTACCATTTTTTAAGAGTGTCCAAACTGGGACTAACCTCCCTACTTGAGGAAGGTTTGACCCACCATAAGGGATGTTTGAATAACAGAGGTTAAAAGTTACAAAAATTTTACTGAAATGTAAATATGTCTGATTTATTGCTATTATATGATACAAGCAACAATTACGTCAAAAGAAAAACCATAATTTATTTAAATATCATGAGAATATTTCACGTTTCTACTCACTGTTTGAACACAAGGGTAATCTTCGTTTTACTGTTTGCTTAAAAAAAAAATAGCCATTTTCTTACTCTTTTTTATATTATGCGCTTTTTCTATCTCAGCTTTTACAGGGGTGTCTGTTAAAATTCTAGATGTGATCAATTTTCTACTTTCTTGACTTTTCTAGGCCCTGCTCTGGCAAATGGGTGCAACTGTTCAGGTGTTACGAGTTGCGAATAGGATTAATAAGGGCCTGTATGGGTTGAATATCTTAAACAAAGTAGAAAAGGGAGCAAATTTCAGTTGTGTTTAGTTTGATCCGAATTATTCACAAACAAGAAGTGTTTCAAATGACTATTATCTATATGTAAAGTCTATTTGTATCGCTGAAACATTTAATTGGATTTGCAGTTGCTTTAAAACCATTTAACAAATGGAGCGGTTTTTTCTGCAATTTAATATTTTTCGCGAAATAAACAAAAATACATCTAATCAATAGTATCTTCCAAATTTCAATTCTGCAACTCTATTGTTTATTGCCAACTTGCATAGCAACCACGTTACTGTAACCCAGTTGTTAGTGTGCGAAGCGAAATCCGAATAATTAGCGATCTCGTCCATCTAAGGAAAAAAAAAAAACAAATCCCGTGAGACATTCAAAGAAAAAACGTATATTTCATTCGAATTATCTCGAATTATTTCATTCGAGTTATCGAATTATCGAAAATTATCTGAAAATTGTTCCTAGTGTTATAGCATTTTCTAGAAATAAACTCCTTGAAAATTGGCTCAATTAGAATAGCTTATATCTCCGTTTCTAATTAATTGTGGGAAATGGAACAAACATCATCTTGTTCGGAATAGAGAACCCTTACCAACGGTATATAATGCTAGGGGGACGGAGATTTTGACCCCCAATTGAACATAAATTAGCGTAATTAGTTAATTAGAAAAAAACCTAATTCGAAATTTAGAATTTGGGCTTCGATGTGCACACCTCCACTTTCTCTGCAGTAAGTGCTATGGGGTCTTCTAGTCATCGGGTACAAAGAAATAAACAAAGAAGGAAAACCGTCTGTCTTATATATATAGATACATACAAATGCAGCGTAGTGAAAAATGATATTCGGCAATGAATAACGGAATACATTGTACCATAACGAAAGACATAACTTCGGCTTGAGTGATTAAAACTAATTTATCTATAAAACAAATAAGAGTAAATGAAGATCTAACACGTTTAAGTGATATTCGCTTTAATCATTCATTTGATAGGAAAGAAGGGGGGAAAAAAACCAGTACTCCATCTACTGATTAAATTCAAACATTCAATCAACATTTTTTCTACGTTTATAAATCTTACTTCACAAAATGAAAGTTAAAAAAAAGGAAGAAATAAGATGAAGAAAAGATGTGAAACAGAAAACATTGTTTCAATGCACCATGTTTACCATCTTTAATATTGTGAGGCTCTGAGAAGTTGAGCTCCAACTCTGACGGTGTTTACCTCCGTTTCGAAAAAAAGGGAGGGGTAATTGGCGCTAAGTTTGAGTTGAGAAACTTTCTTAGTAGTTTTTAAAAAATATTCCAACTAAAATCCGAGCCAATAACGCGTCTATTTTTCACTAAATTCCTCCAAAACAGGTTAACATAGTCAAGGTCACAGCTCAACTAACCAGAGCGGCACTGTACCCTATGTCGTTCCGTTTAAAAAAAAAAAAAAAAAGAAGGTTATGAAAACAAACTGCGTGCGACGCAAAATGATTAAATGTATTTAATTACTTTCAAACTGCATTATACAATGTTTTAAACTCGTATTTATTATGATCTGTAAATTGTTTAAAGAAATAGTCAGTATAGAAAACTTTAGACTGATGCATGTGATCAACAACGAAGAAATACTTTATACCTTCTTTTAGGCGTCTGAGTAATATGTCTAAAACTTTTACAATTGGTAATTTAAATAGAGAAAGATACCGATACAGATTTTTTATTCGAGAAAGTCAGTCATGGGTGCCATTTACAAAGGTGGAGACACATCTAATATTAGCCAAGGGGAAGGTGTAATGACACTAGGCTGCCTTTAAAATCAGTGTCCTCTTTTATTTACCCAGAAACATAAAATAATTTTGTGTAAATATGCAACACGTGCACTTACAGTTTAATTATGCATATTATTGTCAGAACTTTTAGTTTTAAACCGTCTTCTTACAAACACTCATCTCGTAATATAAATCTAATTGAGTTTTCTATTTAGATCATCTTTAGTGTTTCTGTGTTGATATTCATATATTTAGTATTTTGTAATGTTTTCCTTTTTAAATGAATTAAGTGATTTTTCACTTAGTACTTCTTTCGAAAAGGATTTCTTATTGTATGTTTTATGTTACCTTTTTTTCTTAAATGTTTTTTACTCTAAAATGTGTTAAGAATTCTTGTTGTATTTATGTGGCAGTTAAATCAATTATTGTGATATATAATATATAATCTTTTCTTTACACAAGGAAGCGTGCACAAATAATGTCACGCCTGGAGAAGGGGTTTGTGTTAAGAGGACGAGAAGGGGCAGAAATAAGTGTGACATTTCCCGTTTTTTCTACAGATATGTTTATGAAAATCAGCTCAGCATGCGAAAAGGGGAGGGGAGAGAATAAGGTAAAGTGTGATGATTTGGCGTTGGATAAAAAAGCTGAAAAAAATTGCCATCTTTTGTAAAGTATCTCTAAAACTATAAACATAATTAAACTTTATTTATTTTAAATTTAATATCTTAGATCAGTAAGTGTGAAGTAAACCTTACACCAAGCCCCTTTACCAACCTCCCTCCTTATGTAAGGAAAAAAACCCGTAAACCCACGAAAAAAAGTTCTGAGCGGAACGCCATTGAGTAACCCCAAAGTCGATAGGCGTTAAATCTTTTTTTAACATAAACCCTCACGAAAAACACGAATTCAACACTCAAAATCTCATGATGTAAACCAATCAATGACTTAAACTTTTACTCAGCTCAAAACCCCAGTTGTGGAAAAAAAAAAAAAGCCTTCATAAAAAATGGCTCTGAAAGAAAAGCACAAGAGCGGAGATTCGAGAAAAACTTACTGAAGACACAGGGAAAAAAATTGTTTTAGTACTCCAAGTCACGTTCTGCCGCTCAAAACTAGCTGATGCTATTTCTAAGAATATAAATGAAGCTTTTGATACTGAGCACTTTACGAATTCTGGTTCGTATAAGAGCATTTCGCTCTCTAATGGCGACCCTTACGGATCGAATTTATTGTCGTTTAGAAGCATTCAGGAGAAGAAATCTTGTTCTGTGGCAATGCACTTACGACCGAATTTCGAACGCTTTAAAAACATCTTCAAAGAAAAATATCTATCAAAATATAAACTTATCCCAACAAAATTATTTTTGCTTTTTTTTTTTTTTGTTTTGTGAATATTTTGAGTGGTTATTCGCACATTTTTTAGTGTATGAAAACAATAACAATTATGTAATATTTATGTTTGCAAACAACACATGTCATTTTCTGTTTTTTTTTCAAACTTATTACAAGAAGATGAATTTCATTACTTATTTTTCCTTGATACTGGAATTGCACATTTGCAGTTGATAATTCACTTTTTCTTTCGGAACATTCAGTATTAATTATTGAAGCAATCAATGATTTAATAATATTAATTTTTCGCAAAATTTTGAAACAATGTCAGTTAATGTATTTTCTTATTAAATGCATTTAAAGGAGCTATCATTTTGTACACATTAAAAATTAATTAGCTTGTTGTATCTTTAGAAACGAGTTTTATAAGGATTAGGACTCTTGTATCATTTACTTCATCTTTTATTTAAGATTTAAAATATGCATCGAAACTGAATGTAAAAGCTGTTGTTTCGTGTTTGGATACACAATGAAATGAGTTGTAAGCATGAAAAGAGAAAAGAAACACATACTAATTTTGAATTTTATCAGTGATTTTTAAAAAGTAAATCATCCGACAAGCTAGGACTGGATAGGAGAGGAGGCAATGGTGCAGATTGCGCCATTAGAATTTTTAAAGTGGAATGTTTTGGGGGTATTATTGGTTGTCGTTTATGATAATTTTTCGTAATTGGCGGCTGTCTAGTGTTTGAGGGATTGGGGAAAGGACATTCCCGATTAAGAGTTGTAAAACATATAGCAAAGCATGGATTACCAAATGTGAAGCAGTTTAATAAACTTTATAAAACATGCAAAGAACTGAAGCATTACTTGTTGCTGCTAGTAAAGCAACTGAAATTAAACTAGTTTCCTCATAAATTCTGTCATTCTTTTTCGAAATTTAGTTTCAATTTAATGTGTTTTCTAACTTCAAAGATTTCAATAATTTAAGATTGTATGAAATGTATCGAACAATTTGAATTTTTTTACAATTTTTAGCTGTGGCAGCGACTTTTAAATTTTTTCTTAAAAATCTAAACATAAAATAGAATAATTATTTTTTATAGACAAGATCAAAACCATGGGATACCCCGACGAAAGTTTCTATTTTCTTCAAAGTTCTCATAAAAGGGTCACCCTACTACATATTTGGTTCCGCGTTTGGGAGGAATTTTCCTTGAAATATTACCTTTTTATTTGCATTAATGAAATGGTGAAAAAATAATCAAAAAATTTATTTTTTTTAGGAAAATAATTTTAGTTTGCTTTTTGCGCAAAAAACGCAAAGAGATTCTAAGCTTTAACGCAAACAATGAATTCATTTTTTTTTACAAAAAATAAATAAGTCATTCTATTAATATATGCAGACCATGTCACTCCACTAAAATGAATCAGTTTTTTGGCAGTAAAAGTACTGTTACGTTAACAAAAAAAGAAAAAAAATATTTAAAATATTTAATAATAAAAGAAAAGACTCGCGTTATCTTCATTTTACAAAAAAATATAATAGCAATAATAAAGTTTAACATCGGCGTTTTACTTACATTTATGACAAGCAGCAAAAAAGTTCAGCAGGGAAAAAATTAAATGAAGGAGATTTTTTTAGTTTGAAAAATAAAATATTTAAGTACGTTAATAGTGAAGTTTATTATTTGAACAAGAATTATTTATTTTATTTATTTTTCTTCTTACTACTTGTGTTTAAAATTGCCTACAATTTTTTACTTCATTCCGAAAAGGTTAATGATTTATTTTTTTCTGCAGTAAATATTATTCACAACAAACATTTTATTCAAACATTTACTCTAACTAAATGTTCTGAGAAAAAAAATGTACTCTTAAAAAAGGATAATAAAAAAAATGTAGGTCAAGCAAAGCATTTAAAACACTCGTTCATATTAGGGTTACTATCTATAGTTTTTAATGACATAAATCGTTTCAATGTGCGAAAATTCAATTCTTAATCTTAAAATAGTTAAGGTAAAAATGATGATTTAAAACTCAGTTAAAATCATTTTTTTACGTTTTCTTCAGTTTTAAATAAGATCAATATAAAGTAATTTTGTTAATATTGTACTGTTATTTTTTAAATTATTGAAAGTAGTTCTCGGCAAAAAAAAACAAATGAATCTTAGGAAACACATCTCGTTTTGACCAGTAGTCATCTGGACTAAACGTATATGCTGCAGAGGTTATACAAATATGCTTCTCAAAATCTTTTACTCTGCTCCTCAAGAGCTTGTATTTAAGGTATTATTTCTTAGCCATTTTTGAACTTTAATTTACTTAAGTACGTATATCCAAAGTTATTTCGAAGTGCGCTATTGTACACGTGCTTAAAGTAAGAATTACAACTGAAATGTTCGCAACATCAATTTAATTCAAAGGCTTACCCAGCATTTTTTTCCCGAAATCTACCCCCCCCCCTCCTCCCTTAAGTATATCAGAAGGTAAGGTTAATCAGTT
Source organism: Uloborus diversus (assembly GCF_026930045.1). NCBI lineage: Eukaryota > Metazoa > Arthropoda > Arachnida > Araneae > Uloboridae > Uloborus > Uloborus diversus. Next base: position 46,771,015 of record NC_072737.1, read on the forward strand.
GGGCAGCAGTTTAAAAATTTTCCCTCGACCAGATTCGTTTTTTTTTTTTTTTTTTTTTTTTTTTTTTTTTTTTTTTTTTTGTTACGTTATAATTATTGATGACCTTACGGTGTCTATCACTCTTTAACTGCTAATCAGAAAACCTGTCTCACAAAATTCATTTGTTAAACTACAGAAGTACATCAATTTATCTAATAGGACAAATTAGGAATATTATCTTATAGAAAGCTGTAGGAGATATAAGTCAAGCGTTTTCTAACAGTACAAAATTGCTTTGAAAATTTACTCGTGTATCTTACTTCTAGTTTTGTAAAACTGAGTAAAGTTTTAAAGGAAAAAAAAAGTAAACGTACATTAAGCACTTATTCTGAGGGAAAAAAAACCTATTTGAGAGTATTTTGCTTCTCCGTTAAGCAGTAAAGCGTTAAACATTATCAAAAGAAGACCTAAGAGTGCTGGATTGAAGAAGAATACCATAAAGATTTTTTTTTCTTTTTTTGAGAATTTGTTTTCAGTTCTAATATGTAGCGCTTATGTTTTCGTTCCTTTTAGAAGTTTTTAACCACTAATAATTTGTCTCATTTTTGAACTAATGCATCACAAACAAACTTATTAAAAATAAAATGATTTGTTAAAAAATCAACTGATTTCTTCATTTCTTTTCAGCTTTGTTCACTGTAAATTAACACTTATCGGAACGATAATATTACTTAGGAAAAAATGGTTAACTCTTGCCTTTCGATTGCCCCAAAACTTCAAAAAGCTGCACAAAGTACAATTTATTCCTGTTAAATGCACGAAATTGGTGGTTATTGAATATCGGTTGCGCATTTTTTTTTTTTTGTTAAATATATCATTTTTAAGTCATTGGTCAGTTCTTAATAGAGATTAATTGCTGAAAAACCACGTAGAAAAGTCAGAAATGATAAAATGCATTCACAAAAAGATATCCATAAAGGAACTTCTCAGTAAAGAAATTATGTCGTAAGCACTTCGCTAATCAATCATGTCAGCAAATCTGATACCAATCCATCACACGTTGTGCCGATATAAAGCGAACGGACTTGCACGGAAACTGTTTTTTCCATCTTCAAAGTTTTTTACGTCAAGTTTGGAATTTTTAATCTCTTTCTAACGGATGCATCCAAGTATATCAAACGCATTCTTAATAAAACTAAATTTCACAACAAATTCACGGATAATTTTCTCACGACGCCACGGTTACAATGGTGTAAGTAATAATACTCCATTATAACGTACACTCATATATTAGGGAACTCTTCTTATAAAAAAAAATTGTGCTCACACCCAATATAGCTACCCTTTTTATGAATCGTGGAACAAACAAAACATTTCACATTTCGCTAATTCTCGAGCATCTTTTGGGACTGCAGCATTTTTGTTGTATGCTGCCAGAACTATTCATGCTGCATTTAAGCTGGCACTTAATATTCAAAATAACCCAGAGGCAATGTGTAACAGAAGAAAAAAATCGTCCATGGTCACACAGTACTGAAAGAATGCAAAATTATCACCCGAGATGAATGCACACAAACATTCTCAAAAAAGAACACTGAAAGTTATAAAAAACAGCGACAGACTATTCGGCGGCACTGTGTTACTCCTTTCAGGTGATTTTAGACAAATACTTTCCTTCATTCTACGTTCAGCGTACCCGGACCAGATCAACGCTTGCTTGAAATCATTGGCACTGTATCATAATGTTGAAAAGTCCTTTTAAGAATAAACTGCTACAAGATCCTAAAAGAGCTGTCTATAAAAATACTGGATGCATAAAATTGTGAACTATTTTCTGCACTATCGTTTATACTCAAAGTGCTCTCATTGACCTCATGTTCCCCAATGAATGCACACAATACATAAATTATGTGTGACTGGCAGAAGAGCCATTTTAACAGCAAAAAATGTGGACGTCGAAGATTTAAATTTCAAGATACAGCAGTCATTGCCTGGCCACCTGGTACCATGCAAATCGATCGATACAGTTTGCGATGCTAACGAAGCTGTAAATTATACAACAGAATTTTTGTATTCACTGAATTTGTCAAGCATGTGCCATCACTTTCTACGACTTTTAACTTGGATCTCCGGTTATTTTCCCTCGAAGTTTGAACCAACCACGGATGTGCAATGGCACGAGGTTGCTCACTTAAAAAATGATGAAAAACGTTATCGAAGTCACCCATTTTTGGGGGGGGGGTGAATTCCAAGCCAAAAATGTTTTGCTGCCACGAATTCCAATGATTCCCACAAACGTGCCAATTGAATTAAAACGCCTTCATTAAGTTGGCATTTGCAATGACGATCAATAAGTCTTAAGGATAAGGGTGTTTGCATCTTAGATTTGGACACACCGTGTTTTTCTCATGGACAATTATACGTGACATGTTCTCGCCTGAGCAAACCATCGAGCTTATTTGTGTTTGTTAAAGACGGACTGACAAAAAAATATCGTTCAATCAATTTCTCCTAGAAATGAATATTTCTTCATTTCAATGTTGTAATTTAGGATTGAAAAATTATTCCTTTTTTTACACTACATTCAACTTTTAAGACATCAAACAATGAATTTGTTGGTTACGTTTATGAAATACATTGTATTTGGAAAATGAATGGTTAGTGTTTTTGATTTGTTAGGCGATTATCGTCTTCTGCAGCACTCCATTCCTCTTTCCATAATAGACCTCATCCCCACTTACTTGCAATTTATTCGTTTCGTTATTTTTTAATTAACAACCGAAATATTCACTATAAATAATTTTTGTGGGTAAACAAGGTTTGCCGGGTCAGCTAGTCAATTGATAATATTTTTGGCAATGTTTCACATGCAGGGATATGTTTTATTTTGACAATGCTGAACTTGATCAATTAACTTAAACTACTATCTTACCTATAAAACAGTTAAGAAAAATGGAGAAACGATAAAGTGGTCAAAAAATAAAGCTATTTACTGGAGTCTGATGTTAATCCACAAGTGTAAGGGTTAAAATTTCCACTATCAAAATATAACTTAACAGGCAATTGCTTCGTTAAAATGTAGAAGCAATTTTCACTCGTCGTACCTTGACGGGCGATTTTCTAGTTTTAAAATGAGGGATTACATTATTGTTTTTCGTTGTTTTAATCGTCAAAGTGGTTCTTAAACACGGAATGATAATTTTCTAATTTGAATTCTGAAACTCGTGCGTTTTTCTCTTACAAGGGAGTATGATTAAACTATGAGAGAAATGATACTCCAATCGTTTAAGTTGTGTAGCTTTTCAAAATAACACCCGCATTAGCATAAAGATGCATACATATGTCTTTAAAAAAACGAAACTTACTTAGGTACCGAAATGTTTGTGTCTACATATTTTTAAGAAACGAGAAAAATAAATGTTTGATATCCTCCGAAAAATCAAAAAATATTGTTTTATAATGGTGCTGTTCTTTAAAAAGGTGCATAACATAGTCTAATTACGTACAAAAATAGCATTTCACAGAAAACTGCTACCGAAGAAAGTGCAGAAACGTAGAAGCCAACTCAAGATATATACTCATTAAAAAAAAAATCTTACTAATTTGTTATACTGATTTATTGTACTAATATTGTTATGTTATGTATCAAAACCAAATCGTTATAAAGTCGTTCTGTGTCAATCCTTTGTTAACTAGGATGAAGTATACAACTAAGCGATTCTTGTCTTAACTACTTTAGGATATAAAAGCCCCATATTTCGATAATATTTTAATGAATTTGTTGAAACTATTTTCTTCAAACAATTCGATTGAAAATATCAACTAAAATCAAACCTTATTTACCATTGAATCTTTTATTTAAATATTTTAGCATGCTTATTGACTGTACTGGGATTTATGTAAGATTCGAATTAAAGAATTATTCAGATCAAAGCAACTGATTGGTATGAGATTGAACCAAGATTTGCGCTTACCTGAATTTATTCTCGTTTGAGACATCCTGTACTGGCCTGGAAAGGAAGTATTTGGCACATCGAATGGACTTCGAGAATGATTACACGAATTTAATTTCTTTCGAGTTTAATTGGAGATTTAAGACTACATGATTCGATTTATATGAAGACCAAGCGGTCTCAGCGTGCTTACACAGACATCAGAGAACACATGACTCAAAGTTTATAGTCTCTCTTACGCGCTAGTTGATTTCAGCGCCCTCTATCAATGTTTTGTCCGAAACATCTTCCGGGGGGGCACAGTCACTAATCGGCAGCAGTCGTATACGTCCTACAGCTCTGGTGACCTCTCCTGTGGCGGTTCGGATGCTGACCACTCGGGTGATGTCATCCTTCCCTGGAAATATTTTGGCGATTCGACCTAGGATGAATCCTTGGGGTGAAGCTTTGTCTTCTACCAAGACCATTTGTCCCAGCTGCAGTTGACGGCCTGCTCTGGTCCACCGGGTCCTGGGTTGAAGTGACTGCAGATAATCCTTGGACCACCTTCTCCAGAACTGCTCTTTTAGCTGTAATAACAACCTCCATCTGGAATAAAAACTAAGATGATTATTAGCGGAGTCAGATTCTGGGATTTCCAATAGAGGTGACCCGATCAAAAAATGACCAGGGGTAAGCGCTTGGAAATCGTTAACGTTGGTAGATAGAGACGTCAGTGGGCGTGAATTTAGACATGCCTCTATCTGGCAGAGGAGAGTACTTAGCTCCTCGAAATTTAGAAGCGCTCCTCGAGTGATTTTTACCAGATGACGCTTTGCTAACTTGATGGAAGACTCCCATAGTCCCCCGAAGTTAGGCGCGTACGGTGGAATGAAGTGCCACGTCACGTTTCTCGAAGCACAATAGTCTTGCACAATTGGGTCTTTGACCATTCTTACGAGTTCTTTTAGGTACGACGCCGCACCTACGAAGTTCTTCCCGTTGTCCGAATGCATATGAGTTGGTAGACCCCGACGTGCCACAAACCTTCGAAAAGCTGCTAAAAATGCCTGAGCAGACAAGCTGGAGACTAACTCTAAATGAACGGCTTTGGTGCTGAAGCACACAAAAAGGCATATATATGATTTGAATTCGCTCGCCTTGCGAATATGCTGACATTTTGTTATAATTGGCCCAGCGAAGTCAACTCCAGTGTTTTCGAACGCCCTTGAAGGTGTAATTCTAGATGCGGGTAAATCGCCCATTAGTTGAGTGGGCGGTCTAGCAGAATACCGGAAACATCTTATACACATACGAAGGAATTTTTTAACTGTTGATCTTCCATCTATTATCCAGAATTGTTGACGAATTAAGGATAAAACCATTTCAGTTCCTCCATGCAAACTGACTTCATGAAAGTGCTCAACAACTAATTTTGTGAAGTGATGTTGCTTTGGAAGAATAATAGGGTACTTATGGTCATACGGCAGAGTAGGATGCTTTGACAGGCGACCACCAACTCGAAGAAGTCCCTCGGCATCTAAGAAGACATTTAATCTCAGAAGTCGACTTGAAGTGGGAATAGCCCGTTTTTTTCTCAGGCAGTTAATCTCAGTATTGAAAGTCTCCTGTTGAATTTGTAGAAGAATGCACTTCAAAGACCGATCTAGCTCCGGAACAGTCAATGTCCCTGAAAGTCTTTCCTTGTGCTTCAGATTGTAGAAATAACGTAAAATCCACCCAATAACCCTAATTGTTTTCTTATAAGAAGAATATCTTTTAAGAAGGCTCTGCTCTTCAGATGCGGTGGTTGCCAGGAAAAGATCCTCCTCAATATGTGAATCGTTCCGAACAACATCTGGAATTGTAGACGGACTTGCCCAATTTGAAGCATTTTGGAGCCAGGTTGGTCCCGTAAGCCAAGTCTTATGATCTTTCAATTGGTTAGGAAAGAGTCCCCTGCTTGCACAGTCGGCTGGGTTCTCCCGGGAAGGAATGAAATTCCAGGACTTAACATTTGACATGGATAAAATCTTTGTAACTCGATGACGAACAAATTGGTTTCCGCTTGAGGGTGGATTGGCTATCCAACTTAAAGTGATGGTTGAGTCACACCATAAAAAGGTTTTCTCATTACTGAGTGACAGTGTTTTTTTGATAGTGTTCACCAGTTCTGCGAGCAATAATGCTCCACATAACTCCAGACGGGGTAAAGTCAATGTCTGGACTGGTGCAACTCGCGTTTTTGCTGCCACGAAAGATACGCGCACAGTCTCAGAAATAGCACGGATGTAAACCACTGCTGCGTACGCCTTTGTGGAAGCATCGGAGAAACCATGTAGCTCAATTGTTGTGGCTTTAGCGCATTGCAAATACCTAGGTGCAGAGATATCCTGTAAGACGAAACTTTGAGACTGAAAGGTTTGCCATTCTTCGAGCAGATAATGAGGTAAAGAATCATCCCAACCTATTTTAGTTTTCCAAATCTCTTGCAACATTATTTTCAGTTTAATGGTGGCAGGTGCGATAAGACCAAGTGGATCGTATGTTTTAGCAATAACGGAGAGTAATTGACGCTTAGAATTTACATGTTCTGTAAGGACTGCCCGAACCCGAAGACTGTCTTTAGTTCCATTCCATTCAAGACCCAAGACTTTCTGATTTACGTCATTTTGAAAGGAATGGGTATCGGTAGAAGCTCTCATGTGATCAGGAAGATTCTCTATTACCTCCGGGTAATTGCATGACCATTTGCGCAGAGGGAAACCCCCACTTTCCATGAATTTTATCATTTCGGGTATTATGGATCTTGCTTCTCCAACAGATGCAGCACCGCACAATAAGTCGTCGACATAAAAATGAGTACGCGATAATTCTGACGCAATTGGAAAATTTTCCTTTTCATCGTCACATAGTTGATGGAGAGTACGTAGAGCTAAGAATGGCGCTGCTGACGTACCGTATGTCACTGTGTTAAGACGAAATATTTTTAGAGGTTCATCTTGATTATTCCTCCACACTATTCTTTGATAATCTTGATCTTCCTCAGCAATACGAATCTGACGATACATTTTGGCGATGTCAGCCACAAAAGCAACGGGATAGGAACGAAATGTTATCAAATTGCAAAATATGTGAGTCTGAAGTTTAGGTCCAGTAAGAAGAATGTCATTTAGAGAATGTTGATTAGAGGTTCTAGCTGAGGCATCGAACACTACGCGTAATTTCGTGGTGGTGCTATTTTCATTAACCACACCATGGTGAGGCAAATAATAGTGAGGGACCTTATGGACATCTTCAGATTTTACGACACTCATATGGTTAAGTTTTTCATACTCCTTCATGAATGTGACATATTGTTCCTTTAACGCGGGATTTCTATCGAGTTTCTTTTCTAGGAGATGAAACCTTTGATGCGCTTGGGTTTTGCTTTCTCCTAGATTCGAATTTACTTTTATGGGGAGCTTTACAATATATCTTCCATTTTCATCTCTTTTAACGGATTTTTTAAACAATGTTTCCGCGAGTTCATCATCTTCAGTTTGAATTTCTTGGGTGGGCACAGACTCCACGGTCCAGAATTTTTGTAAAGTCTCATTTAATGACACAGTAAGGTGGGACACAGATTTCCGATCACTGTGGCAATGTCCGACTTTGCCTGCCAGCACATACCCTATTTCTGTTGGCAAGGCATCTGGTGTTCCGTGCTGACCTCGAAGAGGAGGGCCAATGATAAGACGTGTGGCTAGCTCAGCCCCTAGCAAAATGTCAATCTCTGATGTGTCATAGAATGTGGGATCAGCCAACTGAATCCCTTCCAGGTGAGGCCAAGAATGTTTTCTCAAACGGAAATTCGGAAGAGGTGAGGTTATTTTATTTACTACGAAAGCATTAATTTTCAGAAATTTTTTAGAAAAGTGTGCGGAGAATTCAAAGGTAGTCGAATGAAGAGAAGTTTCAGCCATAAGGCCATTAATCCCTATCAACTGATGAGATGTGTTCTGAAAATTTAATTGTAAGCGTTCCGCACATTTTCGAGTGATTAACGAATTTTGCGATGCATTATCAATCAATAATTTACACTGAATTACCTCTCCCGAACTACCCTTCACATTAACTAATGCTGTTGACAAAAGTACACACATTGAGTTTTGCCCCGCATTATTAGACACTGCTGATACCGAATGGACAGGCTCTGGAGCCACAGTATACCTATGCAACAAAGTATGATGGCGCAAAGCGCAACATTTACATGTGTATGAAAGTTTGCACTCCGATTGACTGTGATTATCCCTCAAACAATTTTCGCACAACTTGTGAGTTTGCACGACACCCCACCTATCCTCAAGGGGCATATTATTGAATTTTGGACATTTGAATAACTTATGATTTTGTTTGCACACAACACAGATATTTCCTTTCTCTACAACTGTACTATTTACAACTGGCTTACGGAATCGATTTGAATTGCCCATTTTATTTTCCCGATTATCCATGGGTTTACGGTTTGAAATGCTACTATCATTTCGACTTTCCCTTTTGTTTTCCAGACTTCGCGCTTCCTTTTCCATAAACGACTTAAAACTCTCTAGACTTGGTATACTGTGATTATCTAAAGTCAATTCCCATCTTTGTCTAACCAACTCATCCAATTTGGAAAGCATGAATCGAATTATCATTAAGTCACTTAGAGCGTTAGACTCCAAACCTAATGTTTTTAGATTTCTGACTGCTTCATTGCATCTATCTAACAACTCCAGTAGACCTTTCGAATTATCAACCTTTGTTATTTTAGACGAAAACAAGTTATTTATTTGAGCTAAGGCTAAAATGCGTTTGTTTTCAAATCTCTGACATAAAATATCCCAACAGTTTTTTAAGTTCTCTCCTTGGAGGGAAAAGCCACGAATTAATTTGGCTGCACTTCCACGAACAGCTGTCTGGAGATATTGTAATTTTTCTAAGTCTGTTAACTGACTGTTGTCAAGAATAGCCGATTTAAATATTTCTCTAAAACTAATCCAATCCTCTGTATCTCCATAAAAATTCATCAAAGTCATTTTCGGGAGTTTAAGAGTTTTTGCTTCCGGATCATTTCTTACCTTCTGATCAGCGGATCCCGAGTTCTGTGATACAAAGATTTCGATTTTAGCTAATGCTTCAAGCACTTGATCTGACGTTTGAATGTATTTATCATAAAACTCCTCATTATCTTCAATTAAAAGGAATGCTGATTCCAAACCCCCTGCTAAATTATCCAATTAATTTTGTTTTTATGCCCGTTAGAAATGCAATGTTTTCATTTTCCGAAATTAAAGTTCCGACTTTATCACAGTATCTAATACATTCTTTCGACAGAAATGTGAATTTAGACACCGCTTCACTCTGATTTTGCTTCTTTGATTTCGGCATATTAATGCTCAGAATCTTACTGTTGCAATATCTAACTTTTCAACACCAAATGAAAGAAAAAATATTCCGCAAGGAAAAGAATTTTAAGTTTCGCCACTCACTACTCATGAATGAAAAAACCATAAACAACGCTAAGAATCCTAGTCAGACTGTGAAACATAACACATGGCGCCAGGGGCCATGAGGGGGGAAAACCAGATGAATCCGCAACGCACAACGAAATCAAAACGAAATGAATTAGATTTTCGCAATTTTTTGATTTATTTCTACTTTTTAATTAGCTTAATTACCCTCGAAAGCTCTCCGGCTCGACGGACCACAATCTGTACTGGGATTTATGTAAGATTCGAATTAAAGAATTATTCAGATCAAAGCAACTGATTGGTATGAGATTGAACCAAGATTTGCGCTTACCTGAATTTATTCTCGTTTGAGACATCCTGTACTGGCCTGGAAAGGAAGTATTTGGCACATCGAATGGACTTCGAGAATGATTACACGAATTTAATTTCTTTCGAGTTTAATTGGAGATTTAAGACTACATGATTCGATTTATATGAAGACCAAGCGGTCTCAGCGTGCTTACACAGACATCAGAGAACACATGACTCAAAGTTTATAGTCTCTCTTACGCGCTAGTTGATTTCAGCGCCCTCTATCAATGTTTTGTCCGAAACATTGACGTTAATCTGTTAAAATTAAGGAGATGCATACCATTTGAAAATAATAAGCTTAAGCTTTTGATAATACAGAGAAGAACTATTCTGAGAAAAACTCTACTAAGTTGAATTATTACAATTTAATAAGGGAGTTCCTTATTTACCTACTCACTGGCTCATGACAACCATGCGAGTCATTAAAATAGTTGTCAAAACCAATCAGAGAAAGTATCACAGTAGAACTTCACGTAATATCCAAGACACATTTAATACGTTTTCAAGGAAAATCCAGGAAGTGACTTCATACAGCAAAGTAATAAATAACTGTCTGCATTAAGATTTCCAGAATTCGTCATTTCCTCTTGCATAATTTTATTTCAGTTTTATTCAGACAATAATAACTCGTCCTGAATTGTAGAACAGCAGGATTTGAAAGATAATTACAATACTCCAATGTTCAGATCATTATTTTAATTCACCTCAACTGACAAATACACATTATTTATTCTCAGTTACTGTATTAGACAAGTATCAATTATTACAATCAAACATACAGCTCAGAATAAAATATCTGTGACGTATAATAACATAATATAAATGTTAAACAAATACAAATTAATCATTTTCGAGAATAATCAAATAAAGGGATGGATATCAAGTTTGAACTTTTTAAGCAAGAAATAGTATGGAACTACTACAGTAAACAGTTTACTGGATCTAATGCATTATTGTTTTTCTTTCTAATGGAGCCGAGTAAGGAGCCATAACTTTTTGCAGACCAAGTGTAATCCTCTAATATGGCATTAAGTATTTCATGTTAAACATTAGGACGTGAATGTCAATGGCACAGATAATGTTGACGCACTGTTTCCACCAGATGGAGACACCTGTGCTATCTTTGATGCGAAACTGCACTAACAATTTAAGTTTGGCAAAGGTATTTATAGGCCAAAGAATATGTACATAACGCATCATCATACAACTAACAATTTTTTGCATCTCGAAAATCCACTGACTGGCTACCTCTGGTCAAAACCCGGGTCCAAGGCACAATATCTCGACGCTTTACCAGTCAACTCTAATGAAATGTAAAATATCAAAACTGGAGTAATACAATTAAGTCTTTCATTTTTTTTGTTTTCTTTTTATAAATACTATATTACATTTTAAACTTCCTGTCTCATGCTTATGTTTTGCTTGACTTTGACAATATGTCATCATCAAGTACGTACGCAGTGTGATCTAAAACTAACCAAAATTTTTAATGATAGAATGCTCCAAGTGTGTTATTGTGGGATTAAAACCTGATATTTATTCAAAAAAGTATCCACTTAACTCAATGCAACATTTTAGTGGTGAATTAGTTCCGTTATATACTTTTTAAATTCGATTTTGGGAATGCTCTTTTACACCTTGGTTAACTCATCTGAAAATCATCGTAAAAATATCATTTTGTTTCAGTTCTGAATTTCGGGATCAGAAAGTAGGTATGTGTCTTTGTCATCTCTCGTTGATTTATTACAGTGCATTTTGTGTTCCCGAAACTAAAAACTTGGCTGATAGAGCTATTTGGTTGATGTTTCAGCTATACAAACAGTTGTGATAAAGGTGATAAAGCATATTCCCAAAACCGAACTTAAAATGCCTTTGGCTGTTTGTCTTTCTTCTAAACTGTTTTAGTCTACTTGGACAGGCAAGGATAAATTAAAAGTTAATTGCCAAAGTATTTGCAACTCATTCAAAAAATATTAACTTAAACACATTTCGACGCTTTTAAGTCTAATGTTTCTAAGCTTTCTTTAACTTGATTTCAAATATTAGCCTTATTATTAGTTTTTTAAAAATATGGTAAAACACCTCATCGATAAAAAGCCTTTTTCTAAAAAAAGAAAAAGGTAAATAATTAAAAATACCACTCAAAACAACTAAACTCAACAATTCAAGTATGATTTTTTTTTTTTTTAAACTAATCTTTTTTTCTTTAGTCTAAGTAAATAATAGTCCGAATTACTTCTAAATTCTTATAGTAAACCACACATTTATGCTTGAAATCATTTCAGAAAACAAGACGGTGAAAAAAAAGAAAATATTTGAAGTTTGCAAAAATGTATTTTTTTGAATTTTTTCTTTCCTCCGAGATTATTTTTTCACTGTAAGAATTCTCAAAACACCACCTGACGCCAAAAACTCCACCTGCTATCAGGCAGGTTAGCATTCTGAATGACATTTTTTGTCATGTTATCATGTTCCTCGGCATTTTCTTTTTTTTAAACCGGTTCATGAAAGAAGGAAAAAAATGCATTTGTGAACTCTCTTCGACGGGTGCTCATTTGAATATTTTCAGTGTCACAGTGGGAAATCTGTGTTACAAGTGTCTTGGTTTCTTACTATACGAGGTTTTTTTTTTCTTTCAATTCTTTTCAAAGGAAAAGTTTTTTTTTTTTTTTTTTTTTGAAGAAACAGAAATTGCCTTGTTCTCAAAGAAGGAAAGATAAATATTCTGGGCGATGAAAACAAATATGATATATTGTTACTGGTTTTGCACCGATCTAAAAATTGCATGATTTTCGACACGAGTTTAGATCATGGTAGGATTTTACTTAGATTGGCATGAGGTGAGTGTCTTGTGTATGTAGAAGAATGTTGATATAATGATAGTTAACACTCAGGCTCGTACCGCTCTGAAAACTGCATGATTTTCGACACGACTATAGAATAGGATAGGAATGTACTAAGATTGGTATGAGGTGGGCATTTTGTTTATGTAGAAGCATGTTTTTAAAATGATACTTAACACCAAGGTTTAATACCAACCTGAAAAAAACTGCTTGATTTACGACAAAACTGTGCAACAGGATACCGTTTTACTGGAATTGACATGAGGTGACCATTTTGTGTATGTAGAAGCAGTTTTTTTTAATGATAGTTAAAATTGAAGTTTTATACCAATTAGTAAACTACATGATTTTCATCACGACTATCGAACAGGATATCATTTTACTAGAATTGAGATGAGGTGAGCATTTTGTGTATGTAGAAGCATGTCGATAAAACGATAGTTAACACTTAGGTTTTGTATCGATCTGAAAACTGCATGATTTTCGACACAACTGTAGAACAAGATAGGAGTTTACTAAGATTGACCTGAGGTGGGCATTTTGTTTATACAGAAGCATGTTTTTAAAATGATAGTCAGCACGAAGGTTTAATAACGTTCTGAAAAAAACTTTGAGTTGCGACAAAAATGTAGATCATGATATTTCAATGGAATTAAGCTGAAGTGAGCATTTTATATATGTAGAAGCAGATTTTTTTTTTTTTTTAATGATAGTTTAAATTGAAGTTTTATAATATTTGAATCAAAACATCGAAACTGGTTCTGGCATATTAGCCAATGAATGAGCTGTAACTATTAATTCTTTTATTTTTTAAAATTTTGTCTAATATCTAGTTGTGTCGTTCTTTAACACTCAAAAAAAATGATAAATGAAAAAAAAAAGTTTTTTTTTTTTTTTTTTTTTTTTTGTAAGAGCAATAATTTTAAAAGTAATTTTGATATTCGTACTGAAATAAACCAAATTTTATGTAATGTCATAGTTGGAATATGCATTAAAACTCAATAAATTTTTACGATATTTGTTCGATCAACTGACTTTGTTGCGTCTCAAATAACTTTACTGATATTTTAGATATGTTTAACAAATAGAAAATTGGAATTTCAAAAAATAAATCCTCTGAAGTCCTTCAAACCAACCGAATTCAACGATCATATAGTCTTCGTTTTCTCAAGGTGTTTTCTCTATCTGTTTATCTTTCGTCGCGCTCTTGTCACCTCCTAAAAGCGGGTAAGATGACCTCCCCCCTCCTTTCCGACAGAGGAAGTGCTCCTGTTCTACATCCCATAGCTCCTATAAAGTAGCTCCCCATAGAGTTCGCAATTAAATGAGTCTTCTCTTGTGTCCAGTGTCCATCTTTGGCGAAAGAAAAGCGTCTCGGCCGATTGCGCTTCGAAATTCGGAGCATTTGATCTACAGCAGTAACGTGCGCTAAAAAGGGAAGGAAGGCTTTTGAATGTTCATGCATCGTTGTTAAAAATATATATATATATATATATATATATATATATATATATATATATATATATATATATATATATATATATATATATATATATATATATATATATATATATATATATATATATATATATCTTAAATTCAAGAAAATTTGTGTTACAATTGGGTAATAATTGCATTATTACGATAATTAATAGTGATATTTAATTAATTTGCCAATAAATTGATTTTGACCTATAATTTTCAAGAAGGTTTTTTTTTTTTTTAGGAAATTTAGTATTTTTGTTTATTTCTCTACAATTTTTGATGCTATAAAGGCGCGATTCTTTATTCAGAAGAACAGAAAAAACATTTTATGGGTTCTAACTGGCTCAATATATTGCATATCAGAACAATATTTGTAATGTTTTGAAAGTTCATTTTTTACGAAATATGAATTTAATTTTTTTTTTCTTTTTTCAGTTTTATAGGGGAGCGGGTAAATATTTTTATTTTGAAAAAAATGAAAAATTGCGAGTGCTAACTATTTCATATGCAATTTTCCGAAATTATGCTCTATCCGAAATTGATTGCGGGAAAAAAATATTTTCGACTTATGTCGGTCCTCCCTACTGAGTACTATCGCTGAAGAAGAAACGCAATTATTCGAGTAGAAACTGTTTCACTGTTGCATAAAAACTAAGATAAAAATTGAAGTTGTAGGAGTTTTGTCACCAATCATTTCAAAGGAGAAATGCTTTTTTAAACTCTTGAAAGATAGGGTACTCAGATATAGATAAAAGCTTAGGGGTGAAATAAACATGCTCGTTTTTTTAAGCTTTAGGTCCTAAGACTTTTTATTGTTTTTTAAATTCCCATATGTGCTATGTTCTTGTGACATTTAATGCAGGAGAAAATAAGACATTTTGTTTCAAAATAGGATCTTAAATATTGCATTAAAAGTTTAATTTTAATATTTTGCATACATGATACCTATCACTAAGAAGTTTAAAACAACAAAACGATTTGTGTGCTGCATTGTGCTGTAATAATTTCATTTTTCTCACTTAGGTTCTTGAATAGGAAACTTTGAAATGCAAAGAATACTTCTTTATACCGACACAAAATAGTATCACTGTCCAGGATATAAATATAGATAACAACTCTATATTAAAAGTTTTTTTCTAGGATTAAAGTGGAGAAACGTTGTAGTTATATGATACATTTTGTTCGTTTGAGAATTTTTAAGATCCAAGAAAAGACGAAGAAACATTTTAATACTTTAGCAGAAAACTATTATTTTTAAAAAAGTTCTCCCAAATGATGTTGAATGCCGGAAGCTTTGTCGATAGATCTGAAGTTAAGATTATGACTTCGGCTATCTAGCTCCGTTAGTAGAGATTTCTTTTAGTATTTCAGTCTTTTATTCAGAGTTGTTAGCTTAGATTTATAGTTTTCTTTTCGCTTTGAGTTTACAGCTTTAAAGAAGTTTAAACCCCATTAAAATAGTTTTTGTATACAATTTAAAAATGTACTTCCAGATAACTTTTTAAATAATTTTCAAAATGTATCTATGATGCATTTACGTACTTCAGGGATCTGAAATTAGTTTCGTACATTTTCTACCTTTTTTTTTTTTTTTCATAAGAGGCAGTTAGAAGCAAAGGGATTTCATTGAAAAAAATAAAAGTTTGGAGATAACCAGTACAAATGGTTGGTGAATCTCTCCTCTGTTTATGGGCAAAAGTTAGTACTTGTAACCCTGGTAGGTTTTGTTATGCAGCATGGGGGTTTAGGAAAATTTTTCAGTGAAAGCCTACCGAGGAGCATAACTTCAATTACGTTTTACTCAAAACTTCAAAATGTCCACTTCTGTCCTTTTGCTTATCACTGCCTCATATGAGGTGTGGCAAACTTGTTTACCAAGAAATATTTTTATATATTTTTTAATCTCAAAAAAAAAAAAATTACATTGTTACTGTTATACCTCAAAACTAGTTTCGTAACACAACCATCGTTGTTTATTAGCGTACAAATATACAAGTCAATGACTATTTCATTAGAAGGTCACAGTGTGGCGCATCTGTTTGTAAAGACAATCTTAAAAAAAAAAAAAGAAAACAAGTTTGTGTGGGTGTGTGTTTTAACACTTTTTTTGTTTTTACTTTGTTTAATGCTAGAAAAACGGAGGCGCCTGTGTGGTTTGCCACATAATTTGTTATTTAATAAAATAATATCTTGCGGAGCTTAATGTACTTATTACTTTTCATTGTATGACATTATTTGAATGCGAAATTAATCATTTAATCATTCTCCTCATAGTACTTTACACATTGATCCTTATACGCAGAAAGACAAGAGGGGCTATAATGGCCCCATAAGCTTTTTTATAATAAAGAAATTTTTGTTTTTCCTTTCTCGTTATTGTTGTAGTAACTACAAAATGCTACTTACAAAAGTTTACATTGTAAGTTCCTTTTTATACGGCGGATTGGATATCCAAATGCTGTAAACGGTAGAGTTTGTTTACCAGCAAAACGGTAGCCATTGCTTTTGGAAAAGAAAACTAATTCTAACTTTTAGCGAAAAAAACAGAAACTAAAAATAACTACGTGATAAGTTTTTATTTTGTCTTAAAAGAAGGTAAATCGGGCATGTGGACTCACTCAGGAAGAATTTTTAGAAGAATTCACCGCAAAAACGCTTAGGGACCACAGTAACCCCTTCAGTTTTACTAAGTATATACACAATTTCAGTCTTTCTAGTGTTAAAGCCTTATATTTCAGTACGATTCTTCGGTACCTAAGACATATCACCTTGAGATTGTGCTTACTAGCCAATCATGATAGACCTGCTAAATACAAACTTTTACACATTTTCTTTATACGTTTTCTCATAGACAAAGGCCGAAGAAGAAAAAACTGATTTTTCTCTATTTGTAATGGATTGAATATGCAAATACTATTTTACCGTTCCTGCACATAAACTAGTGTCAGAGAACCATATTTCTTGTTTGTGATTTTATTTTACATCTCATCAGTTATGTCATAAAAATAACCTTTACTAAAAAATGAATAGTGTTAAAAACAAAAAGAAAAGATAAATATGCGAGAAGAAAGAAAATGGCTTGAAGAAGAAAGCATGAGGGAAAAAATAACAGCCAAAAACAGTAAAATAACTAAGAGAGCTAATGTTTAAATTGCAATAGACTGAATTCTTGCCGATTAGGCTAGATAGCCATAGCAACAAACAAAACACTTTAGACATAGGTCTATTCCGTGCTTTTATAGTCATAAGTATTTTCCTTTTCCAAATTATGAGGATATTTTACTTTTATAATTAAACCTAAATTAGTTTTCTTTTTCTTACGATTATATAAATACATATCCCTGCTGACAGTTAGACAATAAAAAAAAGTTTTCATAGAAAGATGAAATAAAATAATATATACGTAAGTAAAATGGTGATATGAGCAAGGGCGTGCACAGGAGGGGAGAGAGAAGATACACCTGTTGACCCGAGCCTGAATGGATCCCGAGATTCTTAAATGAGGGGTGAAATACATGGAAGGATGTAGGGTATACAATATGGAGGGGGGTCCGTATGAGTCATTTTAACCCCAAAATTCTGTGCCCAAAAATTTCTATACCCGCCCCGGGATATGAATAAGTGATTTCAAAAACAAAGCAAGCGATCAACTGCTTTTAAAATCAATAACTAATGTAGGTTTTTATACCCTGCTGGGCCTCTTTTAACGTGAATGTTGAATGCAATGCACGCGACAAACCACTGAGACATTAACTATCCGTAAAAAGTTCCATGACAACTCGTTTCATTGTTACTCTAAGCTAGCCTCTCATTCAATTAAATCATAGATTAACCGTCCAAAGTGATCGTTGTTCTGCCGTGGGCAGGTAAACTGCAGTATTTGCAGAAATGAGTTTCCGAGATATTTGAAGATATGTGTGCTGGTATCAATACTAACGATAGAGAAATGTAAAATTGGCGCCTTTTTTTTTCCCGCGGAATCGAATTAAACAAGCGTGTACAATGAAGCTAATGCACAACAGATGACAAAATTGCAAAAAAAAAAAAAAAAAAAAAGAAGAAACGTTTGCAGTTACTGCCTTTTATCTGCCTACGGCTCTGCTATGCTCGATATGTGATAATTCAGGGTATCAATCATACAAGATAAGTAATAATGTGGTGGGGGAAGTTCTAAGACACCGCTCTTGTGTGTGACTGAATATTGTCCTGTTAAAAACTGGCTCCTCAGAGCCCTGCCATGCGTATTAGCTTATGACAGAAAACTATTACGAACGTCCAGCTAGGTTGTAATGGCTTTTGTACATCAAGATTACGAGCTACTGTTTATGGTATGCAATAGCATCCCATAACTTAACACTTCTAGTGACGCTGTAAAGCAAATGAGTGACTAAACATGGCCTTTCACACTGTCACCTCCTTCTGGAGTAGCGTCGCATTCGACGGGATGGGAATGCAATCTACTGGATTCAAATAGTCTCCAGCAATGATTCCAAATTTTTTGGAAAGTGATGACAATCGTGTACGTGTATGGAAGCAACGAGGTGAACATTTTAATAATTCTTTGCTCTTTAGTCGCACACTGCTCCACCACCCCCCCCCCCCCCCGAAAAAAAAAGAAAAGAAAAAACTGGAATGTTATGAGGTACTAAAGCATACCACATACGGTTTCCTCTGACGATGACTAGCAAAGCCATTAAAGTCAAAAGCGATATGATAGTGAGTTAGTTTTATTAGATTTGTTGCCACACGCTGGCACATACATATATCGTAGGCAATTTGGCCCTCAGGAGCTAATTTTCAAAAAACATGGCTTAAAATGCAATGTTATTTTAATGTACGTATCTGCTATGCATATCCCCTGATTGGTCATTGATACAAATCCAGAATCCTCTAAATCATTCTCAGTACTGAACAGATCCAAGGGCACAAACTCGTAGGAAAACCAATCGGCAACAATCATTCATACTTTTTCAGGTAATTTTAGATTCTTTCAAAAATCGCACATCGGAAAGATATGTGTCCTACTTTTCCAACGTAATTTTACTTGTCGTTTGTTTGAATTCCTAGTTTTTTCAAGATACATTTTTATAATGCCTATTATGGTCACAAATTATGTTACCAATTTATTTATTTGTTTATTTTTGTTTTTAATTGGAAATAATGCAATTGAATTTTCGTGTCTCACTGCACCTACTTTTCTCCTACAGTAGCTGCATTGTTTTTAAAGATGCTACAACTTTATTTATTCTTTTTTTTTTCTTTTTTTTATTCAATTTTTAAGTATGATATTTCATCAGATGAACGTAAAATTTGTTTTCGAACATTAGCTTCTAGTGTGAAAACGGTATGTTAAGCATAATTTTTTGTCTCAGCTACTTAAGAGAATATTGATCAGATTCTAGTAAGGCGATGTTGGTATACGGGAAAGTAGGCTCGTTCCGTTTTGGACGAAATTTCTTTTTAAGCTTAAATATTTGCTGAGGATAACGCCACTTAAAAATCTGATTAAAAGTTTCAGTACAAAAGTTTATATAATTAAACGCTCTATAGTGAAGCATATTTTAGACGCTATGACCTTTCCCTTAACGATATTTGCTGTTTTAAAATATAGTGAAACATTTAATTTATGTTTAGTAATTGTCAGAAATGAGAGTTATCTGTCATTATAAACAATAGTGTGTGTTCCTAAGCATTCGTGCCGACAGCAGAAATAACAATTTCGAAACTATATCAACTAAAGTTAGCCTAAATACTTGTTTTCGTAATTCTCTGAAGAATAATGCACCTTGTCTGTGAACTGGCGGAGCAGAAACCCCCATGCCTATAAATTTAAGCATAGTGCAATCCTAAAAGAACATCCTCATGATGATAACGAAAACTATAAATGATATTAGGTAAGCTCTAGCGAACCAAGCTAATCCTTCAACGGAAAATATGTTGTCCTTAGTACCAACAAGTTTCTCCGTAATCTCTGCTCCAGTCCTAGTTATTTTATATGAAAGTATTGGAAGTGATTTATTTCTATTGAGAGCTTCCGCGATATGTGACCTTCGTAAGGCTGTTCCCATGCAACTGATAAGCCGTCGGGAAATTGGAGCAAATGACATAACATAATCTAAATAAAATTTCCTTCTCCAGTTGCTTTTAACTACGGTTCATGTAAGCATAGTCAAATCTCATGCATTCTAGCAATTCCCTGTACATGAGGATATTTTGAAAATAATAGTTGCAATTTTTTTTTTTTGATGTAATCTCCGAAAAAATTTCAATAAAGCATTGTGTACTTTTAAAGAAGGTT
The DNA here is from genome assembly GCF_026930045.1 of Uloborus diversus. Classification (NCBI taxonomy): domain Eukaryota; kingdom Metazoa; phylum Arthropoda; class Arachnida; order Araneae; family Uloboridae; genus Uloborus; species Uloborus diversus. The sequence continues at coordinate 46,791,398 of NC_072737.1, forward strand.
TGACTTTTGTTTTAATTTTTGTTCTATGTCATTATAAATTGCTATGTGTTAACATTCACATTAAAAGAATAATTTTAACTGTTTTAACTACCATGAAGAAAGACAATATTAGTTTTAAGAAGAATAAAAAAGAAGTGTTGGAACGTGCTATTTTTACTTCCTTTTACAAAAAAGGAAGTATTGTATTCGCAAAAAAAATTTCACTCAAAAATCGGCCTTAATTTCCATTTTTGCTCACACCCGAATGAATGTTGTGTTTTTTTTTCAACCCGACCACACGTGGATATATGCCTAGAAACATACAGACATCCGAAATATCCATTTTGACGATCCCCGAGTTAATTACAACGAGTTTTCTCGTGACGTCTGTATGTACGTATGTATGTGCGTATGTGTGTGTGTGTATGTCGCATAACTCAAGAATGAAATGTCCTAGAAAGTTGAAATTTGGTACGTAGACTCCTAGTGGGGTCTAGTTGTGCAACTTCCTTTTTTGGTTACATTCGGATGCTCCAAAAGTGGTCTTTTGCCCCTTTCGGGGGGAAATAATTGTTAACCTCGATGTAAACTCAAGTGGCGTTATAAATTGGCGGACACTTGGCGATATATCGCCAGTTTTTCGATTGCCAAGTTTTGTCGCCAACTTGGCGATTTTTTTTAATTTTTAATTTGGTTTTAATTTAGCCACTGTTGTTGATATTTAGAGAGTAAACATTGAATCACATTATAACTGCCAATAATGAGAAAATGACATTAAATTGGAGTAAAAGGAAGTCATGTGATGCACACATCAGCTCGTTTTATTTTTCAACAGTATAAAAACCAAAATGCCCCCTTTTAAGAGGGCCTGACATTTAAGTTTTGTCCTTGTGACATTATTATTATTTTTTTTTTTTTGGATTTTCATTAAAAAAATAATTTTTAATTAATGTGAAAAATAGATTTTATTTATTTTTTATTTAAAAGATTCACAAAAAACTCCTTGTGCTCCACACAGTATATCATGAGGCTTGCAGAAGTAAGTGATAAACATAAATTGTAACATTGTAAAAACAAAAGGTAAGAAGATGACAGGAAGATAAATGAACAGTTTATAAATTTAAGTGATAAAACCCTGTTAAAAGAATAGTTTTATGGGTAAAAATATCTGCAACAATGAGAAACCAGGAGGTAGTACAGCACGAAATCAACTTAAAGAAAATACAAATGTTCAAGAAAGTCCCAAACAAGAAATGCACAGCTTACAAATTTAAATGACCAATACAATTACAACCCAACTGTTTTAAGACTTTAAAATTTTCCTTGGACCTGAAACAGTATTAAAAAGTAATAAATAATGTTCAGCAAGTTGAGCATCCTGTTCACAGGAACACAAATCATTACTTACCAAAGTAATATCTAAACAAATAACTTTTAAAATTTCCATTTCCAGTCAGAATTTGCAGTAACTTGAAATCAGTAAAGGTTTTTTTCCACTTTAACCGCCTAAAAATAGTTGGAAATAACCTTTTGGTCCATGAAGCTTTTTGTGAAGCCAAAAACTCTGTATTCCAGATTTGAACAGGTAGAACCCAGTTTTCTTGCTTAAATAGAGACAACGGGATCGACAATAGATGCATCAATATCACAGAAAGTCTTTGGTCAAAACGATCAGCGCTATCACTGCCTAGGTTCCCACTATGACCTTGAACATAGGCAAGATGAATTTCAAAAGTATCTGGAATAGCGAACATTGCTGACTGAACTTTGACGACCAGTTTTTTTGCGCAGGTAAAGAAGTAGACTGATTTTTTTTCTTGATGAAATTGGACTCCATTAAAAAGCAGAGGTGCTCAACTAGACCCCAATAAAGTCCCTATATACAAATCTTTTAGCCTTATATGCCTTTTTAGACATTTCTTGAGCTATGCGAGATACATAAATATGCACATTCAAACGTCACGTGAAAACTCGAGATAATTAACTCAATAATGGGTCAAAATGGATATTTCGGCTGAACATGCGTTTGAAGTTAGGTATGCGCGTGGGTAATCGGAAAACTTGATTGTCATTCTAGTTAGTTTGTTCAAGTTTAAATTGTTGCATATATTTTACATGGCCTATAACAGTACGATTTTCATAGCGAAAAATTGTAATAAGGTAGTAAATTACTGTGCAATTACCTTTTTGTATTTTTGTGTCTACTTTATTCAGAAGGCAATTGCAAAAAACGGAAGTATGATAATATAAATACATTGATCAACTATCATAAACCGTAAATTTTATTTACATGGAACTGTGTTTTTTAAAAATTCCAAACATACAGTCATGTGGTCGCTTAAATGGCCAATAACTATTATGTGTCTCCTACTTATTTTCATTTTTCCGAAACATATGTTATTTTCTTTTCATTTGAGGAGTAAATATAAATGTTACTATATTGCTTTTTTGCAAGAAAATTATTTAAAAATATATTGAAACAAGATGGGTTCACATACTTCGTTGATAGTTGGATTATCCATTCATATTCAATCAAGCAATGTACTTAATATTGAAGTTTGTATTTAAAAAAAAGCTGATGTGTGCATCACATGACTTCTTTTTACTCCAATTTGAAGATAATAGTGCCTCGGAGTGAGCAAAGAAACACTTAAACACTTTAAATTTTTTCACCCCAAATTTGTTGCGAACTGAAGCAAAGAAAACGTTTTATACAGATACATTTTAGCAATATTGGCAGTTTTAATGTGGTTCAATGGTTAACTCTCTAAATATGGCCATATTGAAACCAGAAAAAAAAAAAATTAAAAAAAAAAAATTCGTCGCCAACTTGGCGACAAAACTTGGCGACCAAAAGCTTGGCGATATATTGCCAAGTGTTTGCCAATTATAGCACCGCTTGAGTATACATTGAAATTAACAATGATTTTACCCCAAAAAGGTGTAAAACCCAAAAAGGTAGACCCCCTTTGGAACATCCGAATGCAACCAAAAGAGAAGTTGCACAACTAGATCCCAATTGGAGTCTATGTACCAAATTTAAATATTCTAGGACATACCGTTCTTGAGTTATGCGAGATACATACGCACATACATACGTATATACGGACGTCAGGAGAAAACTCGTTGTAATTAACTCGGGGATCGTCAAAATGGATTCTTCAGGTGTGTATACGTCCTTAGGCATGTATCTACGTCTGTTCGGGTTGAAAAAAAAATCAATATTCATTCGAGGGCGAGCAAAATGGAAAATTAAGGCTGATTTTTGAGTGAAAATTTTTTCACGAATACAGTACTTCTTTTTTTTGTGAAAGGAAGTAAAAACGTCGGAAAAAATAAAAATAAACTTTTAGCTTTGTAACATTTTTTATTTTAACTCAGTTGTTATCATTTTTTAACAAGGCATGAAACAAAATGATATTGTGAAACATTTTTATGCTTGACCTAGTAAACATAGGTTCTTCTTAATAAAAGTATATTACTGTACTGGTTTGAGGAAGTGCTCTTTGTGTTGTCATTCTGCAAAGAAATAACTTTTGCCATTAAAATCAATGACTCATAACAAAAAGTAAAAGGGTTTTAAAAAAGGAGAGATAATCTAAAGCAGTTACTTTTAATGTTTAAGCGTTATACCACGGAGATTTATTGCGATACATAACATAAAACAGAAACAATTTAACTTCTATTTCTCTCTTATTTTTAGTATCTCTTTTTTATACTCTAGTTTATCTGCTTTTATAAGGATCTATTAGAGACCAAAGATGGTTAAAATGCATTCCGTACTTATACACTGGAAAATTTCAAATATTTAAAAAGTAAAATATATGATTTCTATTAAATTCATAACATTTCATCTAGCAAACAGTTGTAACACAAAAGTATTAATGTTATTTTAATAGTATTTTTAAAGTAGAAAAAAAAAAGTTAATATGAGTTGATTTTAAATAATTTTACATTTTATGTAAAACCATGCGTATAAAAATGTTACACTTATATATCATAGTTGTACATCAAACCAGCGTAGGCGGTTCGTGCCAGCCGCCGTAGTCGGCTTACACGATTTAAGAGTCCATCCGTCTGGACTCCAAATAAGAGGGCCGGAAAAGATTGGCTTACAAAGTTTTTAAAACGAAATCCGGAACTATCATCCGAAAACCAGAACCATTTTACTTAATTAGAAAAAAAACTAAGTTTTGTCAATTTGTCAATAAAAGACTAAAAATAAAGAGTTGATTGTCAAACATAAATTTTATTTCATCTCTGGCTATCATTAATCCTATGGTTTGGCTAGACATTGTAAGTGCGCAACTTGCCCCATACCTTTGCTCAACTTGCCCCATCTATGGGGTATGTTGATCAAGTTTGACTTTTTGCATTTCGACAGCTGGTAGCTCGTAAATGTGCCCTATTAGCAACAAGTTACTGTGGACACTTTTGAAAAGGGATACATTACTAATCCATCAGGTTGCATAACAATCGATTGAGGTTTTACCTTTAAGGAGCTATATCCGCTCAAGTGAAAAATTGCCTAACTATCCCCGCCCTGCCATATTTTAAATTCTACTATGGGTTTTTTTCTCTACAGCCAGTTTTTTTACATTTAAAGTTAAAAAAAAAAAAAAAAACAGTATATGACGTGAACAATTTATTCAACAATTTAGAGTTAAAAACTATTATTTTTTAACTTTCATCTGGCTCATTTAGCAATGTGAGGGATGTTTTTCCTGTGCAAAATTGGACTTGGATCAGTACTATATTGCCGGATAGCCAATTCCTCAAACTAAAGAGCGCTAACTCCAAAATAAAGTAACATTTCATACGTGGATAATTCATCAGTGATCAAGTCGCGTTCTGAGTATATATGTCACACATTATCCGACTTTGAACTTAAGTTCCAACACATACACTAATATGCAGAAATATGCTGTTGAAAAAAGTGAATACCCCAAAGTCTGAGTTGGTGATCTGTTGAATATTTATCGTATTGCAAATATCACTATTTCGAGACCCTTCCCGCTGTCCCAAAAATACTTGTTTTTTAAAACATGGTTTTAAAAAGGAAAGGCAAAGGGGTGTCAAAAGTATATTGCCACGGGCCCTCAAACTGAAAATTCGACTCTTTTGAAAAAGCTGCAATTGAAAAAATTGCACCGATCCATGCTCAAGTCAACATTTCCTCGAGTCACTTTGATTCCAAAATGCTCAATAAAAAATAAACTATTTTACAAGAAAGGAGGGTTAAATATATTTCAATGTTTTGAACCAAACCATACCTACTAAACATTTTTTTTAAATCAAAGCAAGAAATAGAGCGAAAGATTTAACAAAACGCCCTTGCTTTTTTGAAGAATATTTTTTTTTTATATGTTCTGCGAAATATTGCTTTTTTTTACTGCGAAGTTTCAGAAACGCCACCTGACGCTGCGGAATGCACTTACTACCCAGGTAGTTTAACGTCCTGAGTGACATATTTTAGTATGGTTTTCATGTTCCTTGACGTTTCTCTTTCTTCCCAGGTTATAAAAATATACTCGTGAACTCTTCACGTCGTTGCTCATTTGAATATTTTCCCCGTCATTCGGAGAGGAAAAATCTTAAAAGTTTTGGGCAGTTTCCCACCGCATGACACATTTTTGAAAGTTTGACTTCTTTTAAGCAACTATGCAGGGTGCTTAGTAAATCTTGTACAGATAAAAAAAAAATTAAACGAAAATAGATTAGTAAAAATAAAATTTATGCATATTTCTTTCTTTCATTCTTATCTCATCACTTTCCACCCTATATTTACAGTATAATCAAAAGGCATGCAAGAGTAGCTTGCATGCAAACTTATGACTGCAAAACTGAACATTATGTCTATGAAAGAAAAAGTTTATATTTTAAATGTTCATTATTTTTTCATAATAAATATTTAATTTCCGCTTTTTTCGTTGAAAAGTTCAATAAACAGTACTCTAAAAGTTTCTTTCCGTTTAATTTTTCACATATCAATATCACTTGTTCACCATTTTTAAATGTAACTGTGCTTCAGTTCTTGATACTGAAGAAATATTTGTGTACAGTTCCCTACCATTCAGTAAATGTCCCAGAATCAAAAAAATATCCTCGATATCTTTAAGTTTTAAAAATATTTAATTGATTGGCACTGATTGCGATATTCAATATCCAGGTAGTGAAATTAAAAATATTAAAAAGACTTGAAAAAAAAGTTCATTCTTTTAATCTGTGTTAATTTTACTCCGCACTATGGAGCAAACTTTTTATATATTAAAAAAAAAAAAAGCCGAAAAGAGACAATCGTTAAATAGATTTTCCGTTTAAAAGGAAGCAAATAAAAAGTTTAGCTTTAACAAATAATGCAATGGGAAATATCAATCAGAACGTGTAACCTAGCTCTAGCAAAGTTGCAAGTTGCTAAATGCATGACAACAAATTGTTTGCTATTTCGTTGTATATAGATACTATTTTTTTCCTTCTCGATAAAATCATTTTCTTTTCCTTAAAACTTTCTGTTAAAAATGCACTTTGTATTTTTTGTAGATGTTATTAAATGATCAAGCAAATACTTTTCGAAGTAAGTTTTAAATCAGTTAAAAAAAAAAAAAAAAAGACGTAACAAAAAAAGTTCGCTTCTTTTCAATTTTTTTTAAGAAAATCACTATGAGAAGACATATATGGAGCTGAACTCTTTAAAAAGTTTCATTAAAAAGAATGTCTTTAAATTTTGAATAAAAGAAAAAAAAAATATTTTTTTTTGTGTATAGTTTAGATTGGAAAATTAAAAAAAAAAAAAGAAAGAAAAAAAAATCAATGTTTAAATTCTTTCTCCGACACTTTTTTTACGAACACATTCTTACGTGCTTTCTGGTGCCTCAGGCTTTTTTGTGAGATCTGAAGTTAAGATTAAAGCTATCACGACTTGATGCAAAAAACATTTACGATTTTTGTTATTTCGACTTTTTATTCAGAATGTTATAGAAAATATTTAGTTTGTTCGTCACTAAGAAAAATGTAATGTAATGCGTGGTGTAATTTTTGTTGCGCTAAATATGTTATTTTGCAGTTATTTTGGTGAATTCTGAAATATGGTTATGCGTTATTGAATTGTTTCCTAAAACGCCATGAGGATCATCAGTAGATAAAACATCAGAGATTTCATTCGAGGCCATAAATACATTTGAATAAATATCTAGTACATGCTTATAAAAGTGATGACCCTGAAAATTGTGTAGTCGGTTCGGATTCAGTTTATAACAGTTACATGAGACCAAGAAAACGTTTTCTTCCCAAACAGTTTCGCGTCGAAGTTGAGGAAGTCACTACTGGCGCCATCTCTCGGTGACCATTAGATATCGTCATTATGTGTTAGAGGCAATGGTGGACTATTTTTTGGTGTATTTTTATGAAAAGCCATCAATTTCACCACATTGACAGGAAAATTGCCGAAATGGTAAAGTAGCAACGCTTTTGGGGAGAAAATCAAGTTAAATATGAACTTTTGTACAAGAAGGATTATAAGTCTGCAGCCAGCCGGTGCAATAGTAAGTGTAAGTACTTACATTTTATACAATATAAATTTTGCTGTTAATGATATGAATAGTCTGTAAGTCGAAACAGGGCTGTCTGTCGAATTGCACTGAATAAATACAGTCTTCAACGTTAAATAAATAACTATTTATTCGGTGTTTATATACAAATGGTTCATGAACGATGATAATATGTTTTCAAATAAATGTCCTGTAACTATTGGATACCACAGCATCCGGTTCTAATCTGGTACATGGTACCAAAGAAGCTTCCAGCACTGGTCCTTGAAGGAATTTTCAACCGCCGCACAATGGGGCGAAAACGCCAAAAAGCGCTTATCAGTGGATTTTTTTTACTATATTAAACCAATTGAGGATTAATAAATTTGCACAGGCCTACCTCTTAGGCAATCAGAACTGGAATTTTAAAGCCCTTCGTCCACTACAAAGCTGAAGGGAGCCTTTAGAAAGTTGAAGAACCATGAGTGAGGGAATTTACAAAAATTGCTTTTAAGCAGTCTATAATTTTTTTTTCTTATTAAAGGCGGGTATATTTAATTTCTCTCGTGTCCAACGATAGTAATAGAACGAAAAAAATGAGTAATCAAATTCTCAAACCGAAAATCGGTTTTGATCAGTACCGAAAACTTGGGACTTCAAGGTTATTTTTTTCAAAACTCTCTACAAAAATATGTCCACTTATGTCCTCTTAGAAATTATTATTAATTAGTCATAAATGGGCTGTAGAAAGACCCTGAAAGGAATTCGCTGAGTAAACCTGCGAACTTTGGACCCTGAGCTTAAACAAATCGAAAAAACTCCATAATAACATGCCTGTGTAAAAACAAGCAAGCGAGAAAGGTTTAAAAACATTTTTAAGCGCTTTTTGGCGTTTTCGCCCCACTGTGCCAGGGCGCGACCCACACTGGTCTCCTCGTGACCGCCGCCAATCGTGAAACTCTCGCTGACACAAAAAGGCATTTTAGCCATGCTCTTCATCTCTTAGTACATCGCCTTAAATGCGTATTACTTTTTTTTTCTGGTAGAGAAGCATCACAAAACAAAATTGTGAAAAATATACAGGTTGTATCAGTACAGCGTTTACAGACTTTCAGGGCAGCTTAGAGTACACCTAGACGATGGGAAACCACATAGCAATGCATGGTCGGAAACGCTTTCCTGGCCCGGTAGTGACGACACAAATCACCAAAAAGAAAAGACATGAATATGAGAAGAAAACATGTTTACTATCCTTAGTATATCAAAAAAAAAAAGAAAAAAACATGAATGAGCCAACGAACGGTCATCAAAGTAGGTGTCTGAAATTACGACTCCGGGTCATGATGCATGCCTGACATCTCCGGCGTACTGAAGATCGAACGTCAAAGCATGCGCGGCAACTAACACCGCGTGTGCGAATGCGCCATTATCTGATGCTTTGGTTTACGTAACGACATCCATTGTGTACACCAAGCAAAAGCATTTTTGCTTAATCAAAAATAATAAACATGTTTTCTCCTCTTATTCGTGTCTTGTGGTTAGAGACAATTGTGCTTTGTCTCGTCACTATTGATTGAGGAAAGCGATTCCGACCATGCATTGCTATGTGATTTCACATTGTCTTGGTGTACTTGTACTGCTCTGAAAATCTGTAAACGCTGTACCGATACACCCTGTATGCATTAGATACGTACCTACTAAGGTCATTTTTAAGCGAAAATGCAGATTAACGTAAAAATTGGATGGAAGCAATTGTGTATTACTTAAATCTAGTTTGGTCATGTTTCACTAAAAAATGTAGCACTTGTTTTATTAATGTGTACAAAACTTTATGTTTGTAGATATCGTCAATATTGACAAACTTACAAAGGGCATTGAAATCAATTTGGAGCTTAGTTTGCTAAATACCGCCATATTGTCACCAAATCAGACAGTACATCGAAAATTGTCACTCATTCTATCACCAAGCTTATAGTTTATAGTTCATTCGTGGCAGAAAAGCTTAAAAACTGTGGACATTTAACCTAAAGCTTAATTTGGGCTTCATATACGAAGTCAAACAATTGTCGCCATATCACTAAGCTGAAACAGAATTTAGTTCTTAAATCTTTTTTTTGGAGCAAAATTTTGCAAGATATTGACAAATACTGAATAATTCTCATAATGTTTAGGCAATTGGTTATTTTATTTGTCGCCAAGACTAATACAATCACGCGGTTAATGTTTAAAAAACGTAATGGGATTATGTTGTTTTTCTACGTGAGATTCAATTAAAATTCAGTTATTCTGGATTAAAACTGGATACTTTTCGTCTCAAACAACTCTCAGCAATCCAAATCCGTTCACTTTTAAAAAAGTACTAAAATTAAATACTTCAATCTAAACAGTAACATTTACATGAATCAATTCTTTATTTCCCTCAAAAAGAAAAAAATCTATTTCTGAGCGGTCTAAAGTTTTGATGCTTTTTACTATTATACTACGCGAAGAACATTTAATTCGAGCTATTAGCTTAAAAGTATTTTTATTTTACAAAGAAATCTTTTACTTTTACTTGTTAAAAGATACCGACGGATTCAAGTCGTAATCACGTGATACTACACTGAGGAAGCACTCAGATTTTTCACGCTTGTCGGAAACCACGAACTTTCATTTCTTAAGACTTAAATTTAGTGCTTGATTTGATATCGAATTCGGATAGTAAAGGAAGTCGGTCGAAGAAACAAAGACAAGATAAAGGGTGAAAGCCAATAAAGTTAAAAGAAATATAAAATACAAGAAAGAGAATCTTCCAGGGGAAAAGTAGGCGGAATTGGGATACGTTCGCAAGTCTAAAGAAAAAGAACAATCTCTATAGGCACACTTTATGGCTATGGAATTGATTCTGCAAACGGGAAAGTGCAAGAGAATGGTAACTGGGTTTTGTTTAGGAAAGGCATGCAGATTTTGCTGTTTATTCTTTCATTAAACTAAATTCGTATACCGTGTTTTCACTTTTAACTTCATCACTAATACTGTACAATTTATCTATAAAATTGGACAAACTGCAACTGGGAAATGCACCAAGTGCATAAAAAAATGTATTGTATGTGAAGATATTTTTCATGTTTACAAAACTCAACAATAAAGAGACAGAACGTCACGTAAATATTTGAAAGAAATAGCCTGGAAAGTTGCATAAAAGTTTATTCTTTAGTTTTTCTTACATGGCTGTGTAGCAAAATAAAGGTGCATTGTACAAAATGGAAATATCTGGGCGGTACAGTAGAAGGTTTGATTGTTTAATTCAAGGTCTAGTGATCAAAGGCCATTAAACATTACAGTAAAAAGATGTATTTGTTGTGTAGCTTTAATAAGCAATTTCATAAGAAAATGAAAAGCCTGATTTTCAAATTTTCCGGTGGTCGATAAAAATGTGAACTTACAATTATAGGGATAGTGGGGCTAAAAGTTTCAGGGGACTAAAATAGCTCCTTGAGAAGAAGATAAATGTATTTAGTAGTTGCATCGTGAAATAAAATAAGAGCGTATCAATGACTGTCATATAATCCGCACGATTCCATGACGGTAAATGTTTACCTTTTAGATTTATTTTTTCTTTTTCTTTTTTTTTTTCATTTTACTAACTATTCATGAATCAGTGTGTTTATTCAGAAATAGATAGTTTATGAATTTTGATACACTACGCTAAAACCACGTTCGTTTCATTAACCAACGTGTAAATTACTTGTTTTAGGACATGAGATTGTGGGGCTAGATGTTCCTTTTTAAAGGCCATATTACGTGGAACAACTAGCTGACAAAGTTGCTAACGGAACAATCTTAACTCAACTCAATAAGTTAAATTGATCAAAAGGAAATATTTTCCCAATATGGCATGGTTAAATAATATGAGATACTGTCTAATGTTATGGGCCCTTAAAATATAACCATGTTACAGTCAAAATACCACTTCACAACGTTATTAGTCCAGTTAAAATTTAACTAAGAATGTCTATTCTAAGTTATTTGAAAATAAACAAAAAAATATCCAAACGATAGAAAATACTACATTTCAGTGGCTAACCAATTAACGAAGCATTTTTTTAAAGCACAATACATGCTGGTTCTAAAGATGACGATACGTTCTTTTCTCCACTTGTCATTCCCACACAACTTTGAGATGTGTTTTACATTGTTTTATTAGAATTCACCACTACTTTTGACAACAAAAAAATGTATCGCATACTAGGAAACTAACGAATATACAAATTTAACATACTTTTATTGATAATGTTATTTTCATCCAATACCAGCACATGTATATTGTGCAACATATGTATGCATTAGAAATCTGATTTTTAAATCATTCATATATTAATATTGAACAGATAATTATTTTTTATTTCAAAAAAATATCAGCAACAATTAATGAAAAAACGAGCTGATGTGTGCATCACATGACTTCCTTTTACTCCAATTTAATGTCATTTTTTCATTATTGGCAGTTTTAATGTGATTCAATAGTTTACTCTCTAAATACCACCATCAGTGGCCAAATTAAAACCAGATTTTTAAAAAAAAGTCAAATTTGTCGCCAACTTGGCGACAAAACTTGGCGACCAAAAGACTGGCGATATATCGCCATGTGTCTGCCAAATTATAACACAACTTGAGTATACATCGAAATTAACAATGGTTTCCCCAGTAAAAGGGGTAAAAGACTCCTTTAGAAACACCCGAATGCAACCAAAAGGGAAGGTGCACAACTAGACCCTACTAGGAGTCTACGTACCAAATTTCAAACTTCTAGTACATACCGTTCTTGAGTTATGCGACATACATACGCACATCCGCACATACATACGGATTTCACGAGAAAAGTCGTTGTAATTAACTCGGAGAATGTCAAAATGGATATTTCGGTTGTTTATACGTTCTTAGGCACTTATCCGCGTGTGGTCGGACTGAAAAAAAAATTCAACATTAATTCGGGGGTGAGCAAAATGGAAAAGAAAGCCGAATTTTGAGTGACAAATTTTTCGGGAATACAATACTGTCTTTTTTGTAAAAGGAAGTAAAAATAATATTAGCAACAATTAATGAAAACAAAAAAATGATTATGTGTGTATATTTTTGGCTTATTAAAACTTCATTTAAGAACAGAAATGCAAGTCAAATACAGTGGAAACCTATTTTTAAACCACATGCACTTTAAAAAGTTCATAATTTATGAAAAAAAATAAATGTGGATAAAAAACACAGGTTGAGTTTTATTTGACCTTAAACAACGGTGCTGCATGTAAAATGCGTTCAAATCTATGTCAGTTTGGATAAGAGCCGCTGTTTTTGCCATTTAGCGGAGAGTAATGCTGGCTATTAAAATCAATGACTCATGACTTTCGTTTGTAACTGGAGAAAAAAAGGGGGAAAAAAATTATTATTCTTTTACGGCAAAACCAAGTTTCATCGTGTTCGGGTTGGATAACATAAAAGCAGTATTTATCTGCATCGAAGATAACACCGCAAGTTGTCCTTTTTCTTTTATTACATGTACTTTATTCAGGAAGAAAAGGTTTCTATTATGAGAGAGTGTAACGAGCAAAAATGTAGATAAAATTAAAATTGGAATTTTTTTTTTTAATATTTAAAGTTCAAAAGTAAAATGAACTATAAGAGAGCGTGGGACCAATAGTACGCAAAATAAGCAATTTTTCTTTTAAGATACTCAAAGAAAAACGAGGGGAAAATGTCTGACATTTTTTTTTCAGTTTAATACTATCATTGAATTTATCTATACAGAAAATAATTTCGTCTGTGATTTTCGATAAGCTTTCTAGTACTAGAAAAGTTTGACTGCATATAATGAATAATTTAACTTTTATCTAAATAATTTACTTATTTAATTTAACTTATTAACACTAGAAAGACGGAAGCGGTCATTTTGACCGCAAACGATTTTCAAATGCTCATATTTGTTGCGTTTAATTTTCAAACTCTTTATCCTTCATTGACTTTTCCTAACTATTTGTTAAGATCTTACAACAGTAAATTTAATTTCTTTATCCCTATTATTATAGTCGCAATAAATGCTTATACCTACAAAGACTGACTACGGTCATTTTGACCGCTGAATGAACCTTTCTTTATGCATCCGTTTTCTTCTTTTTTCTCTCATCACATGTGTCTACTATGGACTATTGTTAGTTGTCAGGGTGAATAATGTTCTTTTGGGCTTGAGTAGCACCCGCTGGTCAGGTTTAATTCTTTGAACTGTAAGGAAAATCCGAAACTCTTGCTGTTCGCATGGTTTCATTTTTCTGCTATCTGCACAGGGGGAAATGTTGATAAAGGTAAATTTGAAAAGCATGTGACTGGACAAGTGAATTTAATTTGGGTCAAAAATAACTAGATATGCACAGGTGGATTCCAAAAATTTGTGCTGGAATTCTTTTGTGCACCAAAACAAGTGATTCGCTTGAAATATTGACCTTTTCCCCCTTCAGTGATATTGAAGTGCTGAGTCACTTCATATTCACACAAACATTTTTTAGCAGTAGCACTTGAATATACGACTCATTGACGAGCTTATCGGTACATGAATTCCTGAAACTGTTGCAGATTATCTAAAACATATACTCATTCGGATGAACAGTCCGGCTTATTTGAAGAGGAATATATTCCTAGTGATGAAAATAACCAGATTTTTCAGATTGTTGCGAACATTTTTTGGAACCTAGATTTACAGAAAAAAAGACTAGATTTGCTAGATTTGCTGAGAAAATTCAGAGTCATAAGAAACCTTGCTAATAAAAAATGATTCGAAATGTATAGAAACCATTAAAGGAAAAAGGGAAAAGTGTCATACGCCGAAAAAAAAGAGAAAAATTCAAAAACAATACTCTCCATTTTCTTCAAGTCACCTTCACTGATCAATTTTGCTATATACATGTATAATAAAGTCTCTACCTCAAGAAAAAGTTCAATACAGTGTCAAATGGAACAATGCAGAAACAAATCAACGAACATTTGTTCTGATCGCAAAAAAAAAAAAAAAAGTCTAACGATGGGCGTTTCTAAGGAGAGTAAAAGATAGTAATGTCCGACATGTTGCGATATTTAGGTATTTTGAAAACAAACACATGCATGGTGTAAAATACTTGTTAGTTATTACATGATACGAAAAGTTCCTCTTTTTTGTACAAATTTACTCTTTCTCAATACCAATTATGTAAAGCATGTGTAATTCACTTGATCGAACGTAAAATAAAAAAAAAGAACCTCCTGAGACTGATTGGCAGACTTTATTATAGTTAAAATGTTAAATCAACTTCTGACATATTGAAACAAATCTTTTCTATGAGTAAAAATCTCGAAAAGATGAAACTTCCAATCTTTAAAGTATGGCGGTCAAAATGACCGCTGCTAGTCGTTCTAGGTATACGGAAAACGCCGTCTTGGGGTCCGGGACACACTTTGTAAAAAACTTTATTAAACAACTTAGAGTTTTAAAATTTTTTGCACTGATTTACCATCTATTAAAAAAATAAACATAAATATCTTTAAAAAATGTTTTTAATTTGAATTTAATTAATTTTCTTTAAAAAAATGGGGTTGCTTTAAACCGCAAAAACTACAAATACTCTTGATCAATTTTCAAACCTTTTTCAAGAAATTATGCCCAAATATCTAAATTTAAATTTTTATTCGGTGATTTAAAAATATTAATTCAATAAAAAATAGGAAATAATTGAATAACAATTTCGAAAAATTCGAAAATACTTTTTTTAAAACATATTTTTTGCAGTAAACGGTTTTTTTTTTCAAATTCGCCGAATAAAAATTAAAATTAACTGTTTGAAAAAAGATATGCTTCAAATTTCATTACTTTATCTTTATCAGTTCTTGACTTGTTAGAGTTTGAATGCGAAAAATCGGGAAAAACTGCATCATGGAGAAAAACGCGTTTGAAATTTTGAAGTTAAATGTAATATTAGTAAAATATATGCAACACAAATAATTATATTTTTCGTTCTAACTAAGATAGAAACAAGATTAAAAAGTCCTTTAAAGCAAAAAAAGACAATGGTTTTTTAAGTTAAAAAAAACTATCAGAGAAAGCTGACTGCGATGTGAAAGTTCCGTGTTCAAATCACGGCATCCAGACATGGATGTACTTTATTTCTTCTGCCCTTGTCCTTTCTTTCTGCTTCCTGTGAATAGTTCCCTACCCTATAAACGGTTCCTTATAGCATGTGTGTACTGTAGGAGTTGGGCTTTACAACAAATTACGGAATAGTTGGAAACGTAAAGCAGCGCACCACATTTTGCCAGCCTAGCTGGCACACGACAACAACAAAACAACTATCCCGATTTTTTAATGCCTTTTTAACAACATTTTACAGTTTCCGTTGCTTCGTTTATTCTACCAGTTGTTTTTATCAACACCAGATATCGCGCTTTTACGTTATCTGACATATCATTTTTGTTCGCTTTATCATCACGCAGCACTAATAAAAATAATTAAATATTTTCATGTTTTTCGCTGTATGAAAATTTTTAAGTTTAAATATTTTCTTCCAGAGAAATATCATTCTTTTTTTTTTAAACATACTTAATAATATCACTGAAAGCTTAAACAATATTTCTAATGCGAACGCAACCTTAATCTTTCTGCATGATTTTTCCAAAATATATCTTATGATAAAAGATGGTGCTTTTAAAACGAAGTTCTAATTGATGGGATACAAACAAAAACTCATAAAATTTTGAAGATCATTCTTCAGAACCAGGAAGAAATCTCTTAAAATCGCAATTAAACTAATTGCTAGCATTATTCATGTGTGCTTATTTCTAAAACTTTTTAAACAGCGAAATGCGTTAATTGGTCTGCGCTTTTATGTTCGATACATTTTTTACGTCACTAAAATGAATCCATAGAGCGTATTTATTTAAATTAATCTTTGATTTTAAAAACTAATTTAATGTCACTAAGGGCATATGTTTTATTAAAGATATAATAAAAGATTTTAGTATCATAAATATTTTATTCTGAGAGTGTTTAAGTAGCATATTTAAGTCACTAAGTTTGTGGTACAATGAATAGTAAAGACAAGACAACGCCTTTCTGAATGCATAAGTATTGACCTTTTTTAGCCGTTTAAGTATATATACCGGCTGATTATAAAATATGTAGCTCTGTTTGGAGCAGTCTCTAGCTTGAAAGAATGATTCGATTGATCCCAAAATTGGAACGCTTACTAATTTTGAAAGGGGAAGAAGGATAGTGAACGAAAAGATTTTAGTTGCCAAATTTGCCAACGTGTGGTGCTTTTGATATTTTTTGTGTTATATAAGATGTGTGATAGAATTAGCATGTAAAGCGGCTTGGTTTATTTAATATTTTTACAGGCGTATTATGCTTGCGCATGGTGGTGTCGATCAAATTCAGGTTTCACGTCTTTGATCTGGATGACATAATACAAGCGATGTGTGGCTTTTCAATTGCGGAATGCATGGCATCTGGATTTCGCAAATGTTGAGTGTTGTTATATTTTAGTTCGCATAGGTTTGTAACACCTCAACCGTACAGATTAGACTATTAGAACTCCCAAGGTCAAAAATCACATGGCGTCAGATAATAGAACCGAGAAGACCACACCATTTGAAAACACCTGCTTATTACCCTAACATCTGTGCCGTAACATTATTGCCATAAGAAGTTTGTACTGCTAGCCCAATTTGGAGTGGGGCTACATCTTACAAAAACCGTTTCAGAACGACACCGCTTCGCTGCAGTTGAGGAACAACAAATGTTCCCAACATGTGCTTTAAAATCTCACTTTTCCTTTAATTTTTCCATAATTACTACAGTGTTTGCATTGTCAACGACATCTTTTGAAGACTGCAGCGCTACCTATCGGTGATTGTAGGAACTAAATGTTTTCATTGCACCATCCTTCTTCCCCCTTCGAGGATCGTAAGTGCGCAATTTTTGGTTGCAATCGAAAGAGTCCTTCAAGCTACAGACTGCTCTAAACCATGGGCGGATTCAGGGGAGGGTCAAAGGGTCAGCTGACCCCTCTATGACAAGAATTATATTATGATTATTACCAATCTTCAAATTTTTAAATTCGAAAAAATAGTTCGTGGAATCAATATTAACCTGCTTTTTGCTTTGTTCTGTAAGGTATTTCTTCTCAGCGGGTCACAGTTCAAAAGATTGACTAGGTTTGTTTGAGTGGGCTTTTGCTATTTTCAGTTGTTTTGTTCATTTTCCAAAGCACAGTCATCTCTAATGAGCTTTACAATTGCAAAATTGTAGGAAGGGGATATTTGAATGGGTTTTTATCTCATTTGGACGGGGGGGGGGGCACACCTGCTTAAGATAAGTTTTTTACGTAGAAGATATAAAGCTGGCCATTGAAACTTGAACCCCCTTTCAAATATTTTTGGATCCGCCCCTGCTCTAAATGGAGATACTTATTTTATACTAGTAGTAACTAACTTTTCCACACGTCTATTAGACTTTTATTTCAAATTAAAATTCAAATAAACATAGTGTACTTGATACTTGAAAAAAAAAAAAACGTGTTCACGTATTAATGGTTAGGACTGACAAAGCATTTCAGGTGTGCCTTCAGCAGAATTGCTAGTATACGGTAGATTTAATGAACTCTTGGTATGACTGATGTGCTAGGTATGTGCAGATTTTACATGACTTAGGCAAACCAGCCAGTCGAACTTGATCGCTTTAAGTTTAGCTAATTCTACTAAACATTTTTTTGAAACATTAAGATAGATTAGAATCAGAGAGTTGTAGAATGAAGTAAACTTTTCCTTTTAGCAAAATATTTCTGCACACATGAAGAAGTCTTGCCTCATTCTCAATGGCACTATTTCAGAAGCGTACACATTGATGAAAATGTCCATAAAAATGTATCGAAGAGTTAAAGAACTAATTTTCATTATTTTAATAATTCTGAACATAAAACACATATTATTTTTATGCGCGTTTTAACCCATATTGTACTATCGTCCTGTATATAGGACAGATATTTATTGCATTTTAGCAAGGGTTATCATATTTTTAGTTTCTAATTTGGTATTTTTATAAACCCTACATTTGATAAGTACTGTAGACAAAATTTTAGAGTTCAATTATAAATATTTTTATTTTTATTTTATTTTTGAATTTGACGATTTTTTGCAGTTTTATAATGCATAATTTAATAATTAATTAAAATAATTGTGTAGAAAATATGCCAAAATCCTCTTTTAATTTTATCATTACTAATCATATGCATTAGTACTGAGTAAAATTTGCAAAGATAAAACTGCATTTAAATAGGTTTTATGAAGGTTTTATTAGCCGTCCTGTAAATAGGACGATGGTAAAATCCCCTGCTATGCTCGCTCCATACAAAAGTAGCTGAGCTGTTGGAAAATGGAGTGGAAACTTGATTGCTCTCTTTCAAAACTGAATACTATGAAGTTTTCTCACAACAAGAGTTGAAAAAGCAGGTTTTTGGGGGTCGTAGGAAGTTTTTTGTTGACTAACTTATCATCCGCACTTAATACATTGTGATGCTACCTTCTGGATTGAGAAAAAATATTTGTTGTTCAAAGTATGAACGCTGATCTCAGAAGTAAATAAATAAAATAAAGTGTACATGTGGCATATTGAATAAGAAATTATTAACAACTGAACTAGCTATAGAATATGTAATGTCACAGGAGTATGAACCTATGAGAGTGACCTTGACTTGAAAATATTGCCTTTTGATCCAGATATAGTCACTGATGATGATTCTAGCATTCTGTATAGTTACGCTGATTTTGACGAAAAACTTCTAGACTCCTTGAGTAATAAACATTTCAAAAGGAATCAACACTAATGAAGAAATGAATATATCAAAATAAAAACAGCCTCAGTGTGTACCCGAAGTTTGCATAACTTTATGAATCACTTTCAAATGAAAATCGTCAGAAGATATTGTTGGACATACACTGAAGAAAACACTCGTGAAACTTTTTGAGAGTTTGGTCGAAAATATGATGAAAGCAGTAAAGGAAAGTAATAAGTAATCGTGGCCTAAGAATAAAAATGATTTTTGTTTGCAAACATCAAAATTGAAACATTTTTTGGGCATATTGTTATGTAGCGGATATTATATAATACCCACTGAAATGGGGAAGATGCTCCCGATAAAGGAACAACTTTTGTACGTCTAACTATGTCATGAAAACAGTTCTTTCATATCAAGCTGTTTTTACAATTTGATGATAACTCTACTACTGATTTACATAGCTACTGTAAAGTTCGCCTAATTTATAATTTTTTGAATGAAGCTTTTCAAAAAATTGGTGTGTTTCCTGAGCACTCAACCATTGTTGAAATAATTGCCCTTTATTTTGAAAAATTTACACAAATGGGAAGCTCATGAAGTTTGGTAGTAAGCTCTCGATTGTCAACTCTTTTGGTGGTTACGACTTTCCATTTTATACTATATCAAGGAGCACAAAAAAAAGATGTCCGATTCCGAAAATTTTTTCTACTGTCATAACAGAGCTAAAAAGATGAAAAATGGAAAGAATTACACTCAGGTAAAACAATAAATAAATCATTTGTTGATAATTTGCTGTCTATTATTAAAACTTCAGCAGGGCACAAAACATACATTTTTTTTTTGTCTTATAATATTTTTGTTCATCTCAGAAACAAACAACTATTTGAAACGGGAACAGTAAGGGAAATTGGAATGAGAAAATGTCCCTTAGAACCATCCAAAATCTTGAAATTTTGAAAACTAGGGGATTAAAACATCCGCTAGGAAATTTCACATGAAGCACAAGATCACAGCTGTTTGTTGAAATGATGGCAAAGAAGTATCACTCATCAGCAATTTTGAAGATACAAAGTTTTTCAAAAAAAAAAAAAAAAAACCCACAGAATAATGGAAAATTGAAACTAAAAAAAAAAAAATATTTTGTACTAGTGTAAAAATGGTGTGGACTTAAATCATATAGAAATATTATGCATCCATATGTAATACAAAATGGTAACGACCGACCATAATTTCGAAATGCCTTTGTAGCAGTACTGGATACTGCTTGGAAAATATCGAAGCTGTTTGCTTCAGAAGAAGCCTTAATGTTTATTGAAACCTGTATAAAAGGTACTATTGTTTACATGGGTTTGTGTGTACTTCTAAACATTGCTGAAAAGCAACTGTCTGTTCATCAAAACAAGACTTGAACCATACCGGAGAACCTTTTGAAGCTGCAGACTGAAAACGTTTTAGTAAAAACTTCGAACTGAAAAAAACACAATAAGTAGAAGCATTGTATTAAGAAAAACAATGGCAGTTCATGAAAAATATTGTTTAAGACTTTGCGTAGAGTGTTTTCTTCCATTTCACACGCACCAGAATGCTTGATTGAAAAACCAAGTATACAGTAGTGGATTGTACCATCGTCCTATATATAGGACAGCTTGTAAAATGGAAACAAATACATATTTGGTAATGTTTAAAATTTTATGTGTATTCATGAGGTCTTCCTAGTCTGTAATAGTAATTTTTATGAAAAATATCAAGTTTTTCATAATGTGGTAAAATATGGGTTAAAACGACGATGGAGGTCAGGCAATTTTCTTATAAAATTTATTGAAAGAATAAACGATTTTATTTCTCAGTTTAAACAGACAATAAATTTAAAACACGCTCAGTTTCTATAGACGTCCTTAAAGAATCGAATACAGCACTCTCCTTGAATAAAGTTTGCTCTTCAGCTATGATAAAATTCTAAAGCATTATACTATACTTTCAAAACAATATCTGAAGTTATGTTTCTATATGTTGTCTTAGCTGGAATCAAGTTTGTATAAAGTCATACCTTCTTGATAAATTGAACACTTAGCATTATTCCAGAAAATCTCCTTTCCTGTCATAAAACTAGATTAAAACAATGGAATTTAGAAATATAATACGAAAGAATAAACTCATGCCACTTTAAAATGTGTTTCAGATTCTATTGAGTAAACATAAAGTTATTTCTTCTGAACATCCCCTTAAGGAATACTTCAATGTATTCATATTGATGAATAAAACATCATTGGATGTTACCATGATATATAGCAATATGTTATTATTTATGAAAAAAAAAAGATAATGTTTCCTGGTTATGTAAATAGTATGAATTTTAGATATGAAACGATGTGTGAAATGAATATATACAAACGTCTGACCAAAGACTGATATTTAAAGATAAAAATAGTCTAAACGGATGTTAGCAATTGTATCCAATAGTTTTATAACATTTAGGTTAAGCAGTGCTCTCCTGAGTCATCCTTAAAGCAGAAATAAGTAAATATAGGGAGCGAATCCAATCATTGACTTAGCAATAGCTGAGGCGAAGACGCCCAGTCATGTGACTCAACAACAACGAATGGCTGACATAGTTTGCGTGATATTAACGAAATAAACCTGGTTTCTTCCAATGCTTTGCTTTAGAATCTATTACGTGACTTGGGACCTTTGTTTCACGAAGGAAAGTCTTCACTCCCTGCATTTTAACGCTTCTCAAAGGGTTGACGGCACTTACTATAACACGTGGTTTAAACGGTTGGGTGGTGCCCTGAATACAGTTACGTTTTTTTTTCTTTTTTTACATCCATATCAGGAGCAGAACCACCCATGATCCAGCTCCCCCAGAGATTGATTTCTAAGGGGCACTTGAAGGACCACTAAATATTTAACGTGCACCAGTAACCATCTAAGAACATGGTGAATTTTCTACCGGCTAGCGTTAAACCCTAAACCCTCCATTCGTGAGGTCAATGCCTTCTCAACAGGCCCATCTCATCCTGATTTAACTTAAGCAGAAAATGCTTTTTAATCTGGAAATCTTTTTAATTGCTTCGTATCGAATAAAGCTGTAAAAGGCAATAAAAAACTTTTTTTTTTACATTCTTAAACTGATTTTGCTTGCTCGCGATTACACTTGAAATGTTTTCTGATAAATGAATATTTCAAAAAAATAATTTACTTTTTAATCTTGGTATCCGCACGGCTTTGCCCGTAGTTGAAAATTAAAAGATCATTTGGTTCGTCTGTATATTTACAAATAATGGATGGCGAATTTCTCACAAACTTGCTATGTTCATTTTCTCGCCAATGCTACGGTTCCACGTTAAGAAAATTTCGTAATTTACTCTTCTACGTTGTGATAATTTGCTCGGTAAAATTATCTTAAAATTGGAATAGAAAAAGAAAAAATAGTTTTTTTTTTTTGAAAAATCTCTTTGAGGTGCAACCCCCATGCTACAAACTAACTTTGTGCCAAATTTCATGAAAATCAGCCGAACGGTGTAGGTGCTGTGCGCGTCACAGAGAGCCAGATATTCAGACAGACTTGCAGCTTTATTATTAGTAAAGATTATTCACTAAGAATGCCACAAGATTATATGACATTATTGAGAAATACATTTCTCAAAAGGTAATTGCAGAGATAATTTATGCATTCCAAAATATTTATGACCAACTACACTATTAGATTTTTTACAGTATCTTGTAGATGAGAGTCAAGGTTATTCATAAATTAATTGCTGGCTGATATACTACTTTTTGTTTTCTGAGAAGTCCTGCAAATTCGTATTTAATTTACGCTTAATTGAACGAAATATAAATTAAAATTATTCACCCGAAAGAAAAATATGTGTTTTTAGAAAGATATCTATACAGTTTAGTATTTGATCATTTCTGACATATTCCAATAGTGGAAACATATCTCTAACAAGGCGATTGATTTTTTGGAGATCTATCGTTGTACCTATTTTTACTTCCTTTTACAAAGTAAAGGAAGTATTGTATTAGCATTAAAAATTTCACCCAAAAATCAGCCTTGATTTCCATTTTGATTGCCCCCGAATAAATATTAATTATTTTTTTCCACCCGACCACACATGGATTTCTGCCTAAGAACGTATACACACATGAAAGATCCATTTTGACTATCCCCGAATTAATTACGAGTTTTCTCGTGACGTCTCTACGTACTTATTTGTGTATGTGCGTATGTATCTCGCATTTCTCAGAAACGGTATGTAATAGAAAGTTTTAATTTGGTAAGTAGATTCTTGGTGGAGTCTAGTTGTTCACCTCCCCTTTTGGTTGCATTCGGATGTTACAAAGTGGGTCTTTTACACCTTTTTGGTGGAAAATCACGGTTAATTTCAATGCAAACTCACTTGACGATATACCGTTAAAATTTTGGTCGGCAAGTTTTTTCGCCACCTTAGGCGTCTTTTTTTTTTTTTTTTAAATCTGGTTTCATTTTGGCCATTATTGGCTACCATTTAGATAGTTCTAAATTAATTCACATTAAAATGCCCAACATTGGGAAAATTAATCTGTATAAAACTTTTTTTTTTTTTTGCTTCAGTTCGCAACAAACTTGGGGTAAAAATATTGAAAGTTTCTTTGCTTACTCCAAGGCACTATTATCATTAAATTGGCGTAAAGGGAAGTCATGTGATGCGCACATCAGCTCGTGTTTCTTCATAATTAAAAAAGGAAAGTACAAATGTAACCACGATAGAATAATCAACATTTGAACGTGTTCTTTGCTATCTTATTACAACTTTAGACCGCTTTAAAGGTAGGAATTAATTTCTAATTAAATTTCAGAACTTGGAATATGCTGCTCATTAAACTTTTATTGGTGTCTGGTCATAACAAATAAATGCATTGCATGCATTTGTAATCGGGGATGTTAAGCTGATATTAACGCAAATACAACTTGCGAAATTCTCTTTCATGAGAAATAACTGCGACAATTACCCTTAAAGTATTTTAAGACACAAAATATGGAATGCCAAAGATTGTTTTTTTATCATTTGCATTTATTTTCATTAGTTTGGTGCTGCACCTGTACGAAATATTTTTCACGTGTGCGGTTAAACAAGGGAAATAGAAGTTAGCTACGTATGACTTCAGTTTTTTTTTTTTTTTTTGATATATATTACTAATATTTGTTCCAAATCTAAGCAGAGAAGTTGCAACAGCTAATCAAGAATAAATCGTTTGTACTAACTTCTTTTTTGTGAAAAAACGATACGAAATAAAATTACAAAATCAAACCAGCAAAGCAGCCATTGTGTTACCTCCGTGAAGTTTACAGATAATTGTTGATTTTTAAAAACTAATGATATTGACAGTAACAATAATATATTTTTTCTCATTCCACTTATAATTTATGACAATAATAATGTCAGTTGCCTTTTGAAACCGCCTCAGTTAAATGTAATCACTTGTCCCAAACTTCCATCAGTAATGGATCTAATAACAAAGAATAAATAAAAAAATTAAAAAAACTTACAAAATTTACTTATTTCTATCCTCATATATATAATAACCAACGATCGAGTAATGCTTCTGACGTCATCAACAATGAAACTCATGCCATGGCATGATAATATGTTTTGGTAATCTTTAATATGCAAAGAAAGGCTTTTTTGCGACAAGGCTGAACTGGATCCGGTAACTTAACTGTTTTACTGATAAGACTGTCATTTACGGGGAATAAAGAAACGAAAAAGTGGTCAACAATGAACGCTTTCTACTGGAGTTTAGGGTTAATCCACTGGAGTTAAGGTTAAAATTTCAACTATCAAAATTTCACCAAACAGGCAATTGCTTCGTCAAATATAGCAGGAATTTTCGCCCGTCATGTCTTGGCGAGCAATTTTCTAGTTTTCAAATAACAATTATTCTTGAACTTTATATGGTGAAAAATAATATTTCGGTTTATGGACGTTCTAATATTTTTTAGAGATATTTTAGGCACAAATTATGATGTTTTGCCTTCATTCATGCTTTTCATTTCGTTTTTCATGGTGCAGCACGCTTTTCAACACGCAAAATGAAGTGTGGTAATAAAATACACATACTTACTTTACACACAAAATTAAATGTTTTTCCAGTATACAGATTTAAATAAATATGATATTTATCAAATTAGCATTTTTACTTATGATTTTAACAAAAACAGAAACAAAAAAGTCTAAATTAGTAAAATGTCAGAAATATTCAGTATGTACCATAAACTAAAAAAAATTATTATTTCTTTATTCAGCTAAAATATTCCTCATGCGTTCTTCGAGCTTAAAAGTAAATAACTTTTTTTTGCGCCGTTTTCTTTCCAAATTCTTATTTTAAATTGCAGAAATGTTTAATTATTTTACTGATACGCAATGACTCGTCGGATGACAGTTGAAAAATTTGACTTTAAAGTTTTTTTTCTGTAGTTTTTTTATGATAATTCTTTCTTCTGAATGTTTTCGGGATTTCAATTTAAACTTCCAAATGTGAAAGATGATAGAAGCTGTTTACTTACTTTTTATTATTGCGGAAATGATTCGTTTTCTTTTGAAATTCCACGTCAGGGAGGGAAAAAATGCATTTTTTAAAATAAGATATATGTTTAATTTTTCAGGAATACGTTTTTTCTCTTTCGTATTTTTTTCTTTATCCGACATTATTAAGCTCATCCTGAGAAAATAAGCATGATGTATTTAAAAAAATAAAAAACAAATATTAAATCCCAGAAAAAATACACATTTTTATTATAGCTTAGTTTCTAAATGCTTAGTGAGTTTGAAATTCAAAGAAATTGTTTAATTAAAAATATGTAGAAATATATATATTGTACTGTTACGTTATGATTCATGAAAGACATTTCATTTGGTTTTCTACGCGGTAGTAAAAAACCGACTATATTTTGAAAGCGATTACTACATTTGCATGCTTTAAAATTAAAAAGTAACATATTTCCAGTAGAATTCTATGTTTCAAAAGTAAATGCATGACTAAAATCATATTTCAAGCCTTTAAGTAGGGGAATGTGGAGCAAAGTGAAATGGTTAAATATTTATTCTGCTTTTCGCTCCACCTATCTAGTAATATTTTAACTATGTAGTAACATATGCCGTCAATTACAGTCAAGAAAGAATTTCCTTTGTAAATCAAAGAAAAATTTTAAGAAATTCATGTTCATATTGTAATATTTTGTTTTAAGTCAAACATTATTTTTGTTATTATTAAATGATAACTTTACTGTCATTAACATTTTAAATCTTAAGATCTGTCGTTCAACAGTAATAGCGATGACAGACATACATAGAAACATACATCAATACAAAGTACTTAGTTTTCAATATGGGGGGGGGAGATATATTGTTCCATCCTTATGTACCATAATCTTAGGAAAAAATTCGAAACTTGTTAATTTTGAAAAAATAAGTCATATTAAAAACTGGAGTACCTAGCATAGGTGACACCCGGGGCTGTAACTTGTGGTGTCACCCCCCTCCCTTACAGACACAAAAAAAAAAAAAAAAAAATAAACGTGAAATTCATGCAAATTTCAGAAAAACCTTTATTTGTGTTATAACGAAATTTTAAATGAGCTAATGTACAAAAGAAAGCAAATAAAAGTGGGGAGTTCGGAGGTTTAACCCCTAGAAAATGTTTAAGTTTGAAGTCTTGAAAATGCATTTCATATTTTTCAAAAACTTGCAATTCCAATTAGGGTGTCACCCCTAGACGGGTGACACCCGAGGCGGACCGCTCTCCCCCCCCCCCGCCCTCCCGTAGTGACGCCACTGTAATTGCTATTTCACATTCACATTCCCCTACATAGGGCACCTGCATTTTGTGCAATGCTTTAAACATTTTTGAATGAGTAACCAAAGTAATGCATAGTTTATAGTAATTTTACTTAAATCAGATTTTTCACATTTAACAGTAGCAGAGGTCTTAACACGGTTGTATCTTTTCTAGTCCTTTGGTTAAGCAAATACAGTAAATAACTTAGCATTACTTTGCGAATACGGATTTTCATCATTATTCAAATTATTGCTTTTAATCCAAACCATAAACCTACGTCAGTAATAACAAATCTATTAACGTAGTAAAATGAAACACGGTTAGATAACGTTCAATTTTAGTTATAGCGGTATCCCGTAAATAGAAACTTCTATTGGGATGTACACCGGACTGCGCACATTACTATCTGTTGTACACTGTTTAAAAAAATCCTGTTTTTTTTTTTTTTCAGTAAAAGCTACTGGCGTCCATGTTGATAGTAAAAAGTTACCGTAAAATCCTATTTTTTTTAAATAAAATTTTACGGTAGAATAAACGACAGTTAAGAAACTCAAAATGCGAGCAGCAGGTTCGAACTCGGGACCTTCTTATTGGCAGGCGGCTGTGCTCACTACCATACCAGTTAGGACACTCGAGTGAGAGAAGTTCGGTATTATACGCTTCGCACTGTAAGTCACGCGGTGTATCAACTAGCACTGCAACCGGTTTTTTTTTTTTTTTTGGTTAAAAATACTGTAAAGTTTTCCGTACTGGAAACACTCCATTTTACAGTAACATCTACCATAAAAGTTTCATAAATTTTTGACAGTGTTCACACTTTACACTTAGCTTTGACGTTTAAATCATGCATAGCTTTAGACAACAAAAACTATTTCGACATAAGGTGTTTGAAAATTTCAGTATTGAAATTGTTAACGCAACTTAAAATAACGATTGCAAAGCTAAAATATTTTTTTGCATTGGGAATCACGGTATACACTGTTCAAAAATATCATTTTGTACATCGACTGCGCGTTTGAATGCTTTATAACAATAACTAGCAAAAATACCCGGCGTTGCCTGGGTCAGTAACAATTGTCAGAAACAATCGCTACTTTCTTTCGTTTTCTGTTTTAACTGAATGAACTCAAAACACACCGCTTTGACGTGATTAAAAATCGAGCTTCTCCCTTACCCATAAAAGTAAAATAGCAAAAAGTAAAAAGAACGAACGAGTATTCATTTAGAAATGAAAGCACGAATTTAAGCAGATAAAAATTTGAAGAATTTCCTAAATATGAACTAACAAAAACAAAGAACACTAAAAAAACCGTACGTTTTATTTAATTAAGTAGTACACACACACAAAAAAAAAAAAGAAAAAAAAGCTCTCTACTATGTTTCCCTAAGTTTGCGAAAGGTAGAGTTTCCAAATGTTTAATTGACTTTAAACTTATGTTTACTCCGAAAAAGCCTTGATTCAAAATTTTCATTATGATTACTTTTAATATCGCTGTTGTAAGGCAACGAATTTTCGTAACAATGGGGGTTTTCTATTTAATAATTTAATGGGAAATTACACGACATGTACTGTTTTCCATCATAACGTTTGGAAACTAAGTTTTTTAGGTTTAAATTATAGCCAAAGTTGCTCCCTGATAATGTAGCTCTCTATGGTGAAAAAATGGTTAAAATAGGTCCTGTAGTTTTGAAGACTACCCGGGACATACATACACACAAACATCTACTGAACAAGATGCAATTGATGTTATATAATTTATTTAGGCATAAATGCTGAGAAAAACAAAAACAAATTAAAAATAACAAAAATCTTCAACGTCACAATAATACGTATTATAAGCTTTATAATACTTCTCTGGCATTTTCAACAGCAAACGTTGATTTGATTTTTCTAATTTTTCTTGAATCCGTTTTTTTTTTTTTTTTTTTTTTTGAAATCTTTACCTTTTACTGACTGTGAATATGTGCTTGCACTTTAAGTCTTGAGTGTACATCTGTGACCTGTGTTCAAAATCACACCAAAACCCTTCTTCGGTAAATTGAGTCATATAACATTTGGTGGTAAGCACATAATTATGAATTTGAAATTATAATCTACAAAAACAAAAAAGGAAACAGCCCACCTTGTTCTACAAATAACAAAGAGAAACAATGTACCCATCCGATAATTCCATTTTAAAAATGTTGAGCTCGCATATCGCGATTTTTAAAACAATCATTTAAAAAACAGTTGACTCAGCAAAACCAAAATCCCCTCATGTTACAAAAACACAAAGCATATCATACTTTAAGATTTAAGCAATAAATTACAATCATTCTGTTTTTCATTTAAATTTCTTCTTGTCGTCATTTCTTAATGTTTCTTTCGTTTCATCATATTCCATTATTGTACATTCTTTCTTAGCAACTGTGCTCCCCCCAAGTGGGTTAAGCTATTATCGTAGCATTGATGATAGATGCTGATGAAGGTTTCATTTCTGAAGTCAGAAAAGAAATAAACAGGAAATAGGTTTATTGATCTTTGCTCGAGATTGTTCTTCTGAAGAAACCTAGATGAAAGATTAAGAAATTTCCTGAAAGCAAGATATATCACTGATATTTATTTCATTTTTTTTCAATGCATAGTTTATTCATTTCCCTTTATTATTTACTTTGTATGTGAGATAAACAATGAGTGTATTTAAGAGGATTTTCTTCTCAACTTTTCTGTGTTTGTTTATCTATGCTTTCAACTAAAAAATATGCTTATTGTTTTATTAAATGATTTTTAGTAGTTGAAAATTCATTTTTAAAACACAAAATTTATTTTGTTGTGTAAAATGTTTTTGAAATTATTTAGTTAAGTTTGATGGGTGGTCTGCATCTCAAGTATGTGTTATTAGTTTAAAAGCTCGGTTTGTCCCATGATTTATCCCCGAGACTTAAAGCATGATTTAAAAAAAATATCAAGCATATAGCAAAAGTTGAGCTGTGCAAGAATTTTGAATCGAAATAAACATTATTAGTATTGACATTAAATAAAAATAAAAAAAAAAACATTCAAATAATAAGACTTAAAATGAGTAGTAAAAAACAGCATGCCAGAATTAAAATTTACTCATCTAAAATATTATAAATAACAATAAAAAGATGCAGTAAATATATTTTCTCAAATTGAAAAAATGAAATACATGAGACTGGGGTTAGCTGTAACACTTTTTAAGCTAATCGACAAAACGCTTTGCATCTTTGATTGAGTTATGCATTTTTTTTTAAATTTTAAAAGGACATTTGACCTATTACAGAAAACATGAACAGCAAGTTTCTGGGAAAATAAATTTGTAATTCTTATCTGTACGGCCGGAATTGGTTGTTTCACTAACCAGGAGCAACTTGAGACATCAAAAACCAAATCTGTAGAATTTTTATTAAGACCTATCAGTTTATTTGATTAATTTAGATAAAATCACAGTGTTTAATTAATGGCATACTTTATAGAGCAGTATCGTGCCTTTTGTAAAAAAAAAAAAAATATTGATAACTTTTAAACTCAAAGAAAACTATGAATGTAAATGAAACAAAATCATTCCAATGTTTTTTAGAAAAATAAAGTAGGCAATTTCTAAAACTAGAAAATAGTTGAAGTACTATTACTTCTTTAACAAAAGCTTAGTGAACATTAAGAAATTTCAAATTATGCGTGATCAATGAAACATAAAATATGTCTATCTCTAGTGTCACGAATTAACAATTAAACCTAACTAAAACACATTAGTTAAGTCATCATAGTTTGCAGAATCACTTTCACATTTAGAGTAAAAGTCAGATACATTTTCGTTAGCACATCTGATGTAAGAGTTTCTTAAAAACAAAACACTCTCTTCAATTCTTACCACTCTGGAACATATCTGGAACATCTCAACATATAAAAATAATTACCATCTTCTAAACTTTCTTCATAATTAAGAGTTCTGAGTTTCTTAGTATACCTAAGCAACGAGCTTAATATTTGTTTCAGTTCTAGCTTAAGAATGGGCTAGAACGCTTAAATTTATTTGTTGGACGTCATTCTTTTCATTTAAGCCTCGATGAAATCAAATCGGGGACAACATTTATTAGATAAGTGAATAGGCAAACTTTCTTATTGTCCTTTGGCAACAAGTTAACACTTATTTCAGTTTTGCTTAGTAATGGGCAACAAATACATATAAGTCATTAGTCAGACATAAATGTTTTTAACTAATACTTACGAAATGCAAAGAATTTTATGGTCATAAATTTGTTATGGGCATTTTTCTACACAAAATAAAATATGCGCAAAAATTAAGTAAATCTGTTAATTTCTGGAGTTTTGCAGCAGCAAACTGATAGAAACTAGTGCGTTTACATGTAAGAAAATATATTCAAAAAGTGACGAATAACTTTGTAGGAATTTAAATATAATCATTTACAGCACTTGATTATTTAACAGACTAGAAAATCACACCTCAAGGTATGACGTCTGAAAATTGCTTCTACATTTTGAAGAAGCAATTGTCTGTTTGGTAATATTTTGATAGTTGAAATTTCAATCCTAACTGCAGTTGATTAACCCTAAACTCCAGTAGATAGCGTTCGGTTTGATTCAATAATTTTTGAGTCAAGAATTTGAGACAGATAAAATCCATTACATTGAGCAAAATTGCAAACAACCAGCGTCATCGTTAAGAGAGATAAATAAAATCAAAAACAAAATGCCTTCACCATCAATCATGAAGATACACCAAGCGCAAAATTAAGAGCAACTAATTTCAAATTATCTAGTTTCTAAGGTTATTTAACGCTTCGTAGCTATTTCTTTTGTGCCTCTTTACTTCCTTGGAATTTCACGGTTTTGAAAAGAAAAGTGAAATTTCCAATTATTTCCCTCGCGGGTCCGTAATTAATCATTACAATGAAGGCTTATAACTAAAAGTAGTGCACGTACATAGGGTGTTTAAAATTGAAAAAGCTTTTGTCAACTACAAATTCTTTTGGAGAGTCTAAAAAATCTAATATGAGTTTCGTTTTTTAAATTAAGGAAAATATCAAAAGCTCTTTTTCTGGTTAATGAGAAAAAATAATTTAAAAATTTAAACTATTTTTGTTAAACATGTGAATGAATAATGTAATATACGGTGCATCTCTTAAAAAAGAAAAAAATATTGTAATGATATATAACGAGCATGATGATATAATCATATTTTTCAATTAATTTTTTTTCCCTTGTTTTGTATAATAAAACTTCTCTCTTGGGCGAAAAGGGAGAAAGAAAAAACAAAAAAACCCTGCTTATTTTCAAAGTTACCTTAAAAATGTTTTTCTTTTTTTTAAAGTAAAGTCGCTTCGTTTATTATTTTGTTTAAGTATACGCTTAGAAGATATACCTTTGATAACCTGTGAGTCAACTCAGAATTTTATTTGAAAATGTGAGTATCTTTAAAATTTATAAATAATCTTGAACGTAATTCTTAGCTCAGCGTTATTTCAATAAGCGATTCAACCATAACATTATGATTACCTTTATATTAATTCTTTGAGAAAGTTTAATAAGATTTACGGGATTGAACCTTTATATTTTTTTTACCGTTCATTATTTAAAAGAAACGAGCTGATGTGTGCATCACATGGCTTCCTTTTACTCCAATTTAATGTAATTTCCCCATTACTGGCAATTTTAATGTGATTCAATAGTTTACTCTCTAAATATCACCAACAGTGGCTAAATTGAAATCAGATTTTAAAATAAAAAAAAACGCCAAATTTGTCGCCTAGTTGGCGACAAAACTTGGCGACCAAAAGACGGGCGATATATTGCCAAGTGTCCGCCAAATTATAACACCACTTGAGTTTACATCGAAATTAACAATGATTTCCCTTCCCAAAAAGGGGCAAAAGATCCCTTTAGAAACACCCGAATGCAACCAAAAGGGGAAGTGCACAACTAGACCCCACTAGGAGTCTACGTACCAAACTTCAACTTTATAGGACGAACCGTTCTTGAGTCATGCGACATACATCCGCACATCCGCACATAGTACATACAGATGTCACGAGAAAACTCGTTGTAATTAGCTCGGGAATCATTAAAATGGAGATTTCGCGTGTCTATACGTTCTTAGGCACTTATCCACGTGTGGTCGAGTCGAAAAAAAAAAAAAAAAAAACTCAGCATTCATTCGGGGGTGAGTAAAATAGAAATTAAGGTCGATTTTTGAGTGAAAATTTTTTTGCGAATACAATACTTCCTTTCTTGTAAAAGGAAGTAAAAAACTCTCGTAATGTTATCAACGAGTATTATGATATAATCATACTTTTCAGTTTTTGCCCTGTATTTTGTATAATGAAACTTTTCTTGTGAGCAAAAAAAAAAAAAAAAAAATCTGTTTATTTTCTTTTTTTTAAATAAAATCATTTTGTTTAATATTCTGTTCAAGTATTCAATTTTACGCTCAGAAATATAATTTTTATAACCATTGAGTCAACACCGAGTTGAATTTGAAAACATGAGTAAATATAAAAATATGTAAATAATTTTGAAAATATTTTGGAGCTCAGCTTTATTTTAATGCACGAATCTATTGTCATCACGGGTTCATATTCTGTTCTCTTAATTGTGAATTGAAATATTTTCTATTTTGTCATTCTTTTTTATAAAACATTTAATTTAGGGATGCGAAATGTTGGAGCTTAAATATATTTTAACAGTATATGTTCAATTTGTTATCCCATGTATTTAGTTCTTTTTTTTTTTTCGTCTTTTGAATTGTGATTGCTTGCATTTTTGCTTAAAAAAAGTGAACTGCACACATATGAAGAAAATTATAATATCGAAACAGAAAATGAAGGTTGTGTTTACACATCTTGTGCTAGAAGTAAACAACACATTTTTAAATGTTTTGCAACATACAGTCGAACCCGCTTAATAGAATAGCCATTTTGCCACGAAAAAATATTCTAATAAGCGGGATATTCCTTTAACTGGGATCAAAATAACACATAGGTTTGGTACATTGAGAATGTATTACATTAAGCGGGATATTCTTTTAACCGATATTCTAATAAACGGGCTTGACTGTACTTTATTGTTTACTTTCGCAAGGTTTTTCAAGCTTTGCATCAAAGGAAATAATTAATTACCTAGCTCAGTTGAAACCGGTTTGTTTTAAAGCGAGTCGTTCTGCTATCTAAAAATCAGTAGTACATGTACCGCTCCTAAAAACCTTAACAAACATAAAAGTAAAAAGGTAATCAATAAAATCAAGAATTAATGGGGATGGTCGTTTTGAGCCCAAGACGAAAGTAACTTTCGGATTCAGGTAAAAGCTAGGATTAAGATTACATAAATAAGATTTGGTTATACCGAGCGCATGGCATCTTACATTTTTATTCAATACTTTCCATCATAATGGGATTTATTTTTATCAAAGTTCGATGTATTTTTAGTGTTAATTTAGTTTAGTTATTTCACTTTGAGTTTTTAAACACCTGCCAGCTAAATGACTCATTGCGAATTGTTTTTCTCTGTAGTTATCTTTATTTTATCGACTTTATATTTGGCATACATAGCGTCTGTCTAAAAATATCTTTAGACTATTTGCAGGACGAATGACTTTCATGAATGCAAAATTATAAAAAAAAAAAAAGTAACATCTGTAAGTAAAAAAATAACATCTGTTGGATACATTATCTTTTGCTTTTTCGTGTAGAAAAATACACTGATTGTTTCTATTTGTACCTTTGTTAGTCGAAAATCTCGTTCGGATCGAATAAATATTTGCAAACGAAGTTATTTCTGTGGATTTGTTTAGATCATTGCCTACCCTATAAACGGGTTCTTATGTCATGCGTGTACTGTTTAAGTCGAACCTCACCCCAAATTACGGTGCAGTTGGAAAAGTGAAGCAGCGCTCCCCAAATTAACAGCTTAGCTGTCAAACGACACACAACAACAACAATTAAACGCTTGAATTTGCTAATTATATTTTTTCTGAAATACCTTATACCAAAAAAAAATTTAAAGTTAATTCACATAATACATTTTTAATTTTACTTTTGACTTGTTATAAATATTTAAGTTTTCTAATATATATAATTATTATATTTTTAAACAAACTATTTTACTTTTTAAATTTGACATTTGCGAGCATTCCGTACAACATAAAGATAGATATGAAGTGTAAAGGAAATAAAGACAAAAGTGTGTTTTTATTTTAATTTTAATTATTATTATTTTTATTATATTTATTTATTTATTTATTTATTTTTTTTTTTTTTGTCCATGTTGTCTTTTTTCCCCCCCTCGTTGATCTACCAACAATGAGTTTTTTAAACTAAAACCTTTTGCTTTATAAAGAACACGCATGACAAGGGATTTAGTTTTTACTTAAAATACACCACCAGCTCAGTTATTCCATCCGAGGACTCCAGTTTCGTGCTTTTTAGCATTTATCAGCTCGGAATAGGAATCACATGAGCTGGAGGCGAAAAATCCCTTAAGGGAGCCAAGACAGCCAAACAAACTGGTAGCTAATGCAGAATTAGCAAACCAGATGAGCGACCGCAGCAATGGTGCGGTTCAACTCAAAGATTGATGGCAAAGCTAAGGTATTTTGTAGTAAGTTAGCGCCCTAAAGCCAGGGAAAAAAACTTTAGCTTTGCAATCAATCTTTGAGTTGAACCGCACCATTGCTGCGGTCGCTCATCTGGTTTGCTAATTCTGCATTAGCTACCAGTTTGTTTATCTCTCTTGGCATCCTTAAGGGATTTTCCGCCTCCAGCTCACGTGATTCCTATTCCGGGATGATGAGTGCTAAAAAGCACGAAACTGCAGTCCTTGGATAGAATAACTGAGCTGGTGGTGTATTTTAAGTATTTCTGCCTTAGCCCTTGCTTTAGGCCGGTAACTTACTACAAAAGGATTTAGTTTTGGCTTGTCACTAAACGTTGCTTATTTGTTACTCAGCATTGTTTACACGTCAGTAACCATTGTTTACTTCGCCACTAAATATTGCTTATTTGTCACTAAATATTGCTTACTTGTTGCTAAATATTGCTTACTTGTCACAAATGAATGTGAACCTGACTGAACATTGTTAACTTGTCACAAAGCATTGTTTACCCGACTAAATATGGTTTACTTGTCCCTAAATATTCTGTACCTGACGCTAGATTTTAAATTGCTATTTTCAAGTATAAACTTATTTGCTTTAATTTATAATTTCGTTTAGTTAACACTGGAGGAATTACTTTAAAAACTTTTGGCACACAATCCTTTACAAATTACTGCTTCCGAAACATTCATGGTTAAAATATGTTTCATGAGTTCTTTAGATAGTATTAATAGATTTTAACTATATCATTAAGTGTCTTCAGACTAAAATTACCTGTTTGAAGAAAGCGCTAAACTACGCGAAACTGTACTGACAGAGTATCTGTACAAACTTCTGCTGTAAAACAATGTATTAAATTATAAAATGCATACACTTCATTTCATTTAAAATAAAAGCGGAAATATAGCAAGGTTTTTGTTTTCATTTTTTAATGAGCAAGAAAATTAAAACAAACTAATATTGTCCGTTTAAAAAGCAAGACTACACACACTTGATTCAAATGTTAACATTAAATCACTTCTAAAACGAGATAACCACATAAAAGCCTTTTAATCGAATTTATATTACTCTTTTATAAACGTGTTAAGGAAATATTTAATCTCAAATTCAAAATGTCCATTGGGCATTCTTACATTTTCTTTATAGCTGCATTTACAATTCACAGTTAATTATAAGTTGGAAATGAATTGAATTACTTTGTAAATTCCCTACAGTGTTTAAAATTGAATACTGATGAAAGTTAAGCACATTAAGGATATTTTATGAACTCATCTGCTTTTGTAGAGTGTAATATTCGGAACGATGCTTCTGCGAACACGGAATGAGAATAACCAGATACGAAGGTTAAATGGGTGAGAAAATACTTTTAAAGAAGCCGCAAAATAGGAGATCATAAATAATGTAAATGATTTCAATGTAAGGTGTGCATTTGTGGTTTTGCTTCATAAAACGTTCCATAAAAGGTTTATTATATATTTAAAAAAACAAACTAACAAACAGACTAACAATAGAAATAATATAAAATTTTTAATTAAAAAAGAGACCATGTTTATTTCTTGCCTGATGCGCGGTTGAAGAATGTTTGGAGTAGGTTTTTAAATACTGTAAGCTTAATGCAGAGTTGGAGGAAGATAAAATCTCTATGCATTGTCCCGAAACAAATCAAACAAAACCATTTCTCAAGATTAGTTTATCCAAAAATGTTCCCGAATAGTAAACGGTGTAAAGTAATCGCTCTTTCTAAAACTTTACCTTTCTTTGAGTAAAAAAATGCATGTCAAATAATAGCAATTAAAAAGAATTAAAAAAAAAAAAAAAACTCTGCAAACATTTGTGTCAGGGTAAAAAAATTGCTTGCAGTTTTTTAACTCTTTTTAATTGCTATTATTAGTATTATTTTTAGTATCAAACAAAAAACTAAAAATGCCTTAAATTCATGGATTGGTGTTGTTTTGATACCTTTTACTCAATATACAGAATGTTCCGTTTTAACCTGCAAGACCTCTAATTTCGCAAGCGTTAGTCCTAGATGCATACTTCCAATTGCAAAAATGTTCAAAATCAGATGCGGAGATAAGGTATTGAAAGTTTGAAACAAAAATAAAAATGAGTCAAATATTACAAAATTTAGCTTTTTATACGGGCTCTAGGTCCCTTAACTTATATTTAGAGAAAGAATCTCCATTAAACTTTCTGACACATAAAACCTCGACATTTGTGCGACTAAAACTCAAGGAGATATTCTAGTTCAAAGTTTTCAGGGACTATTTAGAAGATGAGATTGGAACTTATCTCCTTTTCAGAAGAATAACTGGTTGTCGAAGAAAAAAAAAAAAAAGGTACTTATATTTTTCATTGCTTTTCAAAAATTCATGCAAATGCTATGCCGTGATATGCAAAAACACCCTGCAAAAGATTGAACAATTTGAAAAACCACACTCTGCACACATTTAATTTTAAAGACTTGTTAACTGCTATAGTTTCCCATACAAAGTGTTATTGACGGTGAGTGTAAAGTGGTGTAAGTCACAAAAACACTGCGTTTCATATCTCGGTGAATATTGGTCGTACTGATTTCAAACTTTTTGTCTTGGAATTGTTTTTCAATGGAAATTATTTTCCTAAACATAAACTAGAAGACCTATAGCCCGTATAAAAAGTTAAATTTTGTATTTTTTGACACATTTTTATTTTCACTTTAAATTTTCAATATCTTAACTCTGCATCTGATTTTGAACATTTTTGCAATTGGAAATATGCTTCTAGGACTAACGGTTGTGAAAATAGAGGTTTTTGCAGGTTAAAACGGAACACCCTCTAGAACTAGAAAATATGATAAAACTATTTTGCTGGATGCCAAGTTAGTTACTATTTACCTTCTGATTATACGAAACATTTTTTTTTCTTACTTAGTAAAAATGTAAAAATTTAATTTTTTTATACGTAAAAACTGAAATTATTATAGAAAAATATTGTACGTAAACTCATAGTAGTCACTGATCAAAAATAAGAGTTTAGACATACGTCATTAATAGACCTATATGTTTGATGATTAATCCTTAATTTCTTTTCTCGCAATGAATGACAAATGTAGAAAAATCGTTACTGGAGGAAAAGAAAAAAACTTCTTAGACCATCTGTTATTAAAATTTTTAATTTACCGAAATCTTTTAGACTCTAATTATTCAACTTTCGTTTCGCTTTCAAATGTCTCAGATGCGGCTGAGAAACCTCGTTTCATTAAGCTCAGTCGTGCCAAAAAATAATTCTTTAATAAAAATCAAATGGAATAACACAATTTTCATTAGACTTTGAAAGAAGTTCTGAACAACACGTTAAAAGAATAAGGAGAAAAATCTTAAGATTAAAAATAATAATAAAAAGCTTAGTGGGAGAATTGAAAGAAACTAAAGTATTTTATTTTTTTAGGAAAGATAACGGTCGCTTAGTTTCGGAATACTTCAAATGATTTGTTTTGTTAAGATTGTCTTTCACCAGATAAGCTTGAAGTAAGGTTGTTAGAAGGAAATTGAAAGAGTAAAAGCATTGCCTTACTAATAAATAGTCAAATGCTATGGCAATATAATAAAATGCAATACTTATATATATATATATATATATATATATATATTAATAAAATGCAATACTTATGATACATATGTATTTTTCATATTGCATTCAGACGTTGAAATGGATGCTTTTGATTAGAGCATCTAGATTACTCAGCTTAAATTACAAGCAGTTTTTTGTGCCAACGAGAACGTTATAAATATAAAAACAATTGATTTTGTAACATGTATTCGCTCATTTCGTTAGCGATATGCTATTTTATGCTGAGTTTTGTGCAGCAATAACAACTAAAATAAGGCTCTTTTATTAAAAAACAAAACAAAATCCTTCGAGAGAAAAAAAATCCTCCTGAAGTGCAGTACTTATTTATTTATTTATTTTATTTAATTTATTTATTTATTTATTTATTTATTTATTTTAAGCTTTGAAGAAAAATCATCCTCGAAATAAAGCAAGAAAAAGGCTTAAAAAATATTTTTCACAATAACTAGACAATAATTCGGTTCAAGGAAAAAAATGCAATAGACAAACGATATTTTACTCTAGTTAGTCACAAAAGTGACCACTCCCTCACAGCTATTGTCTGTCTTTCACAAGAAGGCACTCCGCCCCGCCTCCTCGAACGCAGAGTTCCATTTTACGCGGGGTTGATCGGTAAGCAATCCATGCGCTTCTAAAATTAGACAACCAGACAGCCTTCACTTGGACGTGCATTTTAATGTGCAAAAAAGTCTTAGTGTCCATTACATCACGTGCTTCACTTCTCTGTTGTCATTTTAGTTGTTTTTACATTTTAAAAACTGCTACTTTTACAACAAAATGCTATGAGCCGAATATTTCTTATGCCGAAAACAGCACAATAGACCTATCCGATACCACGTGACGAAGGAGGAGTCAAGTGCCTTCTTGTGGAAAACAGACAATAACATACTCTTTGATTAAAAAGTCATTTTGAAGAAGTGCAGTACTGCTATTTATTTAATATTGAATTGCTTTGAAGAAATAACATCCTCGAAGTAAAGCAAGAAAAAGGCTTGAAAAATATTTTTTTACAATAATGCGATTCAAGGAAAAAAACGCAATAGACAAACATACGATACTTTACTCTAGTTAGTCACAAAAGTGACCGCTCTTTCACAGCTAACATACACTTTGATTAAAAAATCATTTTGAAGTTGTGCAGTACTGCTGTTTATTTTTATTGAATTTATTTGAAGAAATAACATCCTCAAAGTAAAGCAAGAAAAAGGCTTGAAAAATATTTTTTGCAATAACTAGACAATAATGCGATTCAAGAATAAAAACGCAATAGACAAACGTGACCACTCTCTCACAGCTCTTTAACATAGTATTTAATTAAAAAACCATTTTAAAGAAGTGCAGTACTGCTATTTATATTTATTGAATTGCTTCGAAGAAATAACATCCTCAAAGTAAAGCAAAAAAAAAAAAAAAAAAGCTTGAAAAATATTTTTTACAACTACTAGACAATTATGCGCGTCAAGGAAAAAAAATGTGATAGACACACAAACGACTTTACTCTAGTTAGTTACAAAAGTAACCGCTCCCTCACAGCTAACATACTCTTTGATTTAAAAAAAAAAATATTTTTTGAAGATTCAGAAATGTAACTAAATGGAAACCACACTGAAAACTTGAAATTAGAATTCAAACTAGACACTTGTAGGCCATCAAACATAAAAAAAAAGGCTGCAATAAAAGTCTTAAAACTTTTTTTTAAACCTCCTTTTTTATTTTCGAATTTATATGATCTATAGTTGATTATACATAAATACAGAAGCTGTACCTAAATAATCTATAGGGTCATTCCACGTTGACTGACGTTACAAATTGACTCGGTCTTTAACTTGTAAATTCAACAGTGTCTTGAAATAAAATTTTGTTTTTTTACAGAAATTGATAAAAAAAAATAACATGTGTTTTGTTTAAAAATGTAAAAATAATTTAAATTACAAGAAAAGTACATTTATAAAGTCCTAAAAGTTATATTTTAAATGTATTTCGTGAAATAAAGCGTCATCTTTCATTTACTACATCTACTACGCTAAGTATTTCATTACTTTCTCATGTAAATAATACATTTCATACACATTGTCAGGTTATTTCTAATGTTTTTCTGCTTGGATCTTGACACATACTAAATACTCCTATTCAAACTTATCATGATAGAATCGTTTGTCATATTCTACAAGAACAGTAGAAAGATTTTTAAAAAAAACCTTTAAACCAAGGCATCTTTCTTTCGGGAAGAAAAATCATTTTTGTCCATTTTATAAAGTAAATAAAAATTAAACAAGAAGACGACTTTTTCTTAACAGTAAAAATATTTCACTTCAAATCCTTTTCAGCCAAAAAAAGAATTGATTGTCAAAATAAGTAAGTACGTTTTGAAAAAAAACGAAATAATTAAAGGGAGTAAAATATGCAACCATGGTAACATACACCTTTTACGTCCGCTCGGTATCTTTAATGTTTGGTTTTATTCTCGAGCTAAATTATTCAAAATCGTTTGGCTTGCTGAAAATAAGCCTTGGATGTTGGTTTTCTCTAAAAAGTTACAACAGCTCTCCTAATGCTCGTAGAAACTGCAAACAAACTTCAATTGAAATAAAAAATTCAAAGCTATCGAATGAACTAAAATTTAAAACTGTGAATGAAATGTTTCTCCCCATAAGATCAAATTCAGGTGAAAAATGGGCTTAAAATTTAAGTAGAAAAATAAAAAAAAATTAACTTTTTAAAAATCGCTTCGAAGTGCACACCCCTTGGTTACAAAATTAGTTTGCCAAATTTCATGAAGATCGGCCGAACGGTCTTGGTCCTACAAGCGTCGCAGATATCCAGACATCCAGAATTTCAGTTTTATTTCTAGTAGAGACTTTTATTGTTATTGATAATATTATCATATTTTTCGAAAAAGAATAATACAAAGAAAAGCATAAAACACTATTTATTTTAAAGCAGACAAGATGAAGATACGAAAACCAATTTCAAAACGAATTCATGTAAATACCTTTAGCATAAAAAATAAATTTCAAGCGGGATTAAACCTCAATACCGTGACACAAGTAATGAGTCTAAACTCTGATTGAATTATAAAGCAGTGGATCTGGTGACGCAGTGACTATCAGCCGCAAAATGGATACAACTAATACTAAGCCAAGGGAAAGTTAAATTAATAAGCAATCTGTGTTGCTTATATGTAATTAATATACATATAAATGAATGTTATGTCTGTATGTCATACATGAACTCAAAAACTACCCGGCAGATTTGGCTGAAACTTTCACCGTTTGTTATTTTTGGTACTGGGAATGTTTATAGACCAGTGCGAAAAAAATCCGATCGAGATAGTTCCTTTTTTTCCAATTTAAGTCACAATCCATTGGATAAATACGAATAAAATTATCGGCTGCAGAAATTAATTCGCGTGAAAGATCTCATTGATAAGAAGTTAGCTGTTGCCATTTTTCTTGAGTTTGATCAAATAAATTCTTTCTTTATTGTTTTATGGCTTTTCATGCAACGGGGGGATTTAAAACTTTTTCTATTTGATATTTTTAGCGATTGATTGATCTTGCAAACTGCGTGAGTACAAAATTTGAGTATAGTCACGGCTTCACTTGATACCTGGATCGATTATTATGAAAATTGCTATATATATGTATTTTTCCACGGAGAAGGTGCATAATATGCTCATTGAAGCCACTCGCCACCAGGTGGTACTGCAGAGTAGCAACTTCTGCCCCGTTCAACCGATTGTCATGAAAATTAGTATAATGATGTATTTTTTTGTTGGCGTAGCAACGCGCGTCGGGTACAGCTAGTGTTTCAAAAAAAATATTTCGAGTATTTGTTAC
The DNA here is from genome assembly GCF_026930045.1 of Uloborus diversus. Lineage (NCBI taxonomy): Eukaryota > Metazoa > Arthropoda > Arachnida > Araneae > Uloboridae > Uloborus > Uloborus diversus. The sequence continues at coordinate 46,834,609 of NC_072737.1, forward strand.
GTGTAAGCTCAAAGTAAAATAACAAGAAAATTCAACTAAAAGTAATACAACTAATGGTGTGAGAAAGTAGGAATTATTCAATTTTTGGGACACTATTTCAATTTCAATATGATATGCTCGATATTCAATTTCTCAAAAGCGAACAATGCTATGATGATTTACAAAATTATGGAATCCTCAGTGAACTTTTTTGATAAGCATTCTTGCATTATTTATTGCGAAAAAAAAAAAAAAAAACTCCCACGTATAATGAACTTTAACGCAAAAGCTGACTTCAATGAAAAAATAATTGATTATTCAGCTGGCTCTTCCTGACATTTAATTAATGAGAAAGAAGAAAGCTGAGGGAAAAGATTAGCATTCTAAGAGTCACTTAAGTTCCCATGTTGTTTAGAAATAGTTTAGCTTTAAGAAAAATTTAATTATTGATTTAAGTTAGGAGAAAGATATACTTGCACTTAGTTCAAGTTTAAAAACAAACGGTGGCGCTTTGTTGGACCGAACTTTGTGAGCTAAAGAAGTATCAGTTTAAGTTTGTCTGTTTAATCTGATATTTATTGCAATGCGTTTTCAACCTTTCGAGTAGAACATTTTTTTTTAAACATTTTTGTAAAACATCTGTCTTTGAGAATTTAACTTCCTTCCTTGCAGTTTTCAGTTTCGGAAAGTATTTTAATCGCAAAACAAGTTTAAGTTTAATATTTTTAAACAAGTATTTGAATCGTTGCGCAGACTAAAGTTCATTTTTATGCTTCTGCACATGACATCACAGGTGATGAAATGCCATTCACTGATGGAATTGGGCACAACGCAAATTATCATAACCGGAAACGTGGTTGACAGCAAATTGTAAACATTTAGCAAGACAATGAAGTAGATTGCCGAAGTGCATCACTTGTGACGTCATAAAGACTGCGCCTTAGCTCCAAAATCGGACATTAAAATGAGCTGATGTGTGCCTCGCATGACTTCCTTTTACTCCAATTTAATGTCATTTTCCCATTATTGGTAATTTTAATGTGATTCAATACTTTACTTTCTAAATATCACCAACAGTGACCAAATTGAAACCAGGTTTAAAAAATATAAATAAAAAAAATCTCCAAATTTGTTGCCAAAAGACTGGCGATATATTGCCTAGTGTCTGCCAAATTGTAACACCACTTGAGTTTACATCGAAATTAACAATGATTCCCCAAAAAAGGGGCAAAAGACCCCTTTAGGAACATCCGAATGCAACCAAAAGAGAAGGTGCACAACTAGACCCCACTAGGAGTCTACGTACCAAACTTAAACTTTATAGGACCTACCGTTCTTGAGTTATGCGACATACATCCACACATCCGCACAGACGTACATACATACGTACATACAAACGTCACGAGAAAACGCGTTGTAACTAACTCGGGAATCGACAAAAATGGATATTTCGCGTGTGTATACGTTCTTAGGCATTTATCCACGAGCGGTCAAGTCGAAAAAAAAAAAAAAAACCTCAACATTCATTCGGGGGTGAGCAAAATGAAAATTAAGGTCGATTTTTGAGTGAAAATTTTTTCGCGAATAAAATACTTCTTTTTTTGTAAAAGGAATTAAAAATATATATATTAACTGTTGGAGAAAAAAGAGCTTTTTTTTTTTTTTTGACTCCATGTTTTTTTTTTTTTTTTTTGCTCATTCTATCAATTTCAGTGACTAAAAGTAGTACTTTTGACTGAAACAAACAACACCATCATCTCACAAATGTGTTGCAATAAATAAAGCGTAAGTACAAAAATGATTATTTAACTTTTGTAAACAATCGCTTAGTTTATGATCTTGAACAAATAAGCTGTGAAACAAACTGTGTTAGTCAGAAAATATTTGGTGAAGTAGGCATTTAGAATTCGACTATAGTTCAATGATTAGACACAACTAAAAACTTACACACATAAAGTAAGAGTCTTTCACATGTTATCTAATTTATTATTGAGATATGTTGTATTCCAGTTGGTTGACTCCCTAATTTCAGTTTATTTGACAGTTTAACAACAACAAACGTTTAAATCTGTTTTTCTCAAAACAACATTTTTATCACGTCTTATTGAACAAGGACAGAGCTCTGAACGAGTACTTGACGGTGAAACTGTTTGCTATTAATGAACATTTTATGTGTTGTAAAGTTAAAAATAAAGTGAAATAGTATGCTCTATTTATATAATTTATTGAAAAACGGGATTTGTATACTACAATAAAATATACAAGATCCCACAATGGAATTTCAGAGCAACAGTATTAAGCTGGAAAATTGTTAGAGCAAAAAACAGTATCATGTCAACCAATACACGTTTGTATAAAATATCGTTGGGAATAAAATGCCCTCTGAGTATTAAACATGTATACTTAGTCAAGAAAATCGCAAAATATGATCCTCCCTAACGCTTTATTGCCACCTAAATCGTTAAGCTTCGTCAAGCAAGGCATTAGACTGTAAATTGTAAAGAAGAAAGCGTATAAACTGTTTTTCCTTGAAGCATGACATTATATTATTCTTCTGGTCGCGTTATTGAATCAGTATTTTTTAGTTTATTTTTCGTTTCTTATTGTTTTTCGCTGTTAAACTTCGTGATAACTATTTATTTCGTTTATACTTAAGGTAAACATTTAGTAATGCTGCTCAAATGAAGAAAATTCTTTAAAAACATTTTTCTGTGTAAAAATTGTTTTACATAAAAATGAATATCGAAATATATAAAGAATGAATATAAAATTTAAACTTCAAATTCTGAATTTTATCAGTTCTTTATGAACCTAATTTGAGTTTCTAAAATCCTGTGAGAACCAAGTTTAAGCGCTGCTGTTGACAATGAAATATTTACTGCTTTATAGTTTTCCTCTTATGTAGTAGCGTTTATATCGATGTAAAATGAAAACAAGTATAGCCATTATTTTAGCCATTCGTTTAGTGTTGAGGCTGGAGAGAGTTTGAGGATAAGTAAGGCATCTTTTTCTGTGAGAAATAAAATTTTACCAGTAAAATAACTTTGCATTATTCAATTAAAGTTCTTAGACATTTAGTTGTATAGTATATTTGGATTTTTTTTTTTTTTTTTTGAAATGATAATTCTACCATAACCCACACGTAATATTAAATACGGTTTTTGAGCAGTTTTTACCTAACTCAAATTAGAAATAAAAACCAAAAGAAAATTTTAAAATCATATTAACAGAAATTTGGATTATAATTCTGCTAAAGAAAATAAATCAATAACGTGATGTTTTTCAGGTCACAGAAGACGTGAATTTGAGCTCACGACTTTCGCATGATTAGCACGACGTTCTACTCAACCGCGCCACTTTGCCTCAAATTTGAGATGCTATCCATTGAAGCAATGTGTAATAAAAGACAACATACGCAGGGGTTCTTCATTTTTAGCCTAGAGCGGTTTAAAAAAAAGAAAAAAACCCTCTAATATGTTGCCTTACTAATGAAGTTTATTCAAATATTGAGGGGGTAAATGGCTTCTTTACAAAAAGCTTTTTTGAGAAATGCCATTACTCATAAATATTTTTGTGTAATATCTTATTCAGTATAAAAAATCATAAACACACCGTATACGCTAGAGCGTTTTTCACCTTCTTCTTCAATGCATATATTTGTATGCATCTTTAAACGAATTTCAGTTACTTAATAAATTGCAACGAAAGTATGTAATACAAATGCAAAAGTATTTCAGGTTTCACGAATTTAGTTCATCATTTAAGTTAATCTGCGATGCATTTTATAGTGAATAAAATACTTCGAAGACATTAAATATTAAGTTCAGAAATATTCGTTCGAAATGATAATGTCGTTAAGTTCAGTGAATCGAGTGTCTTGCGTATCAGCAATAACGCAAAAGAGATGCTTAGACGAAATTAAGCACGTTCAAATGGCTAGCGAGTATCATATCTTTTCCAGAAGATATCATTTGCGAAATATTGCTTCGCTGCAGCTTCTTTACATTTGACGGAGTACAGAAATTTGAGTATAAATATTAACCAAATTATTAAGCAGTGTAACTGTATTTTAGAAATCATCTAGTACTTGAAATTTCAACCTAGGAATAGTGTTACGTATGGTTTAATTACGCATTGTTGTTTTGAGCAATAATCTGATCATTGTTACGGTTTTTTTTTTTTTTTTTTCAAGTTATGTCTTTTTTTCTCTATAAGGAAGTTTCTGACTTTATTTTGTTTTTTTACATCGCGTCAAAGTATATCTTAGCTTGAATCGTGTCGCGTAGGTTTTAGTGCTGTACGATCAATCACTCATTTAAAAAGTTAATTAAACATAACTAAATAATGACTAATTAAAATTAAAAACTATCATTTTATCCCGCCTAACGACCTGTTCTCAAATTATTAAGACAGTTTAAAGATGTTTACATTTACATCTATGTATGTTTATGTTTACATCTTTATTCTCATTCATTTATTTGAATTTTCAAGTAATTGAACGCAATAAATTGAATGATGAAAAAATGTAACTTGATTAGTTTAACATTTCTTTTTAAAATACTTCCACTTACCAGGTTTTACTCTTAACTGCACAAAAAATAATGTCGATCCTCCATGTAAATAGTGTTGCCATTATTAATGCAATTTTAATAAATTGGGACAGTTTTATAAATTTGTAATGTTCTATTTATTTTGTTACCTACAAATTGTACTTTTACACTCTTCTAAATATCCCTTAATGTTTTGTGACTGTTTATTGTCATTTACACAGCCAAAAGTGAAAGAAGTGCGGCAAGCCTTCGACATCAGTAAAAAATATTTTTTTTATCTACTAAGAAAACTTTTTTTATGATCAGAAGTAGTTTATTTTATTACAGAAGTAGTAACATTACGCAATTTATAGCACGACATAGTTTAGTTTTTAGGTAATAAACATTACCCAATGTTATTCTTGCACTAGCTGCGTGCCCAAGGTTGCACGGGCTACTTAAAAAATGAAGGAAATGTCCAAGTGATGTTTTTGTATTACTCTGACATCAGTTTCTAAAGCACTAAGGAGTAAATAAATACGCGTAATGCAAGGTTTGCAAAACACCAATAGAGCATATTTTTGGCAAAAATCTTTTTAACGTTAATCATAGTTTATCAATGATACAAGTTATGAGTATTTTCAATTAGCGCAAAAGACGAAAATATATGCATTATCAACTATAGTCTGTCCTCACGTTAAAATGAATTACATCTGATAGACTATATCTGAAATATTTATGTACAATTACAATCAGTTTTTTACATAAAATGACACACACTTTTTGGTTGATTACGTAACACTAAAGCACCAAGACTAAAAAAATACCAATAAGCATTAATTTAATACCAAGTCATCAGATTCCAATTTAGCTTTAGTTAAAATCCTTAAAAACAATCTTTTTTGTTCAACTCTGTTTCACTTAAAGAAATCCAAACAATCTTAATTTAACATGTTCTTTTAACGATAAAAACTGTGTTTCAAAAATAGAAACAGGGAGGAAAAAGAGAGTTATTACAATTCGAAAACTCACCCATGTGACGGGAAAAAGTCCAACAAAATAAACATAATTAGTCGCACATCCTAAATGTACCAAAATATGAGGCCGGTGAATGATAAACTTACACTACAATCAATAACCATAGCTAAAAAAACAACTTTCATATGCTGAAAAGAGTTAGGAACGTTGAATGTAAAAAATAAAAAGAGGACAGACGATAAAATAAAGGCTATGTCCGAAAAGAGCAATTAATTTTAAACTAATTTAAAATGAAATTCTAGATGGAAACGTTGTTTTAAGATTTGGACAGCAGCCAAAAAAAAATATCTTTTAAAACAATTATTAGAATTTTACTTGCTCACCCATATGCAAAATAGCAACAGGAAAGAAATAAAAATTCCTGAATAACGTTACGTTAATTAACGTTTGATTAATATCTCCACTGATTAAAGTCGCACAATTACGAGATTGGACCTATTGTTTTCTTCGGAAAATTTCAAATTGATCGGTACGCGAACAGATTTTAATATTATAGTGGATGAAATGGCTTAAACGTATTTTAATTTACATTACAGCTTTTAAAGATCGTTTCCTGTTTTTTTTTGTATTAAGCATCATAGTAAACTTTCAAAACAAATATGATTTGAAAAAATATATACTAAGTACTTATAACCCAAATAAACACCTATCACGTTGTTTTCGATACCTTTTTTGAAATATTACAGAGCTTTTAAATGTAAAATCAAATTATAAGAGAAAAATAATTTTGAGTCTATATTCGACATACTTTACATATTGAATTTTATTTGTACTATAAAAGAAAGTAGCAATACGATTATTGTTATGCATATTTTCCTGTGGGTATTCTTATAATCTTTTAAAGTTGATACATTTTATTGTCGGGTTAACATATAAAATTTCTCCCTTCTGTAATAGCCGAGCACTTCAAATGTCATGCTACATTTGCACCCTGCTGGAGTGGATAAAAAAACTAGGTCAAGTACTTCAAACGTATGCCTAGTTTGCTGTTCCAAATTGTGGAGCCAATGGTCCGAGTAATGCTTTTTCTTTCAATAAAATACGCAAGAGGCAGTCGGATGCATAAGGGAGCAAGATGACTTTTTAAAGGTTTAAATGAATCACTTGCAAAGATTAAACCCTAGGTACGATTTCATTGGAAACGTTTTCAAATCATGTCATATTGTAATATAGCAGCACCATACAGGGCTACTAGTCCCGTATCTGCCCCAAAACATGTATGAGAGTATCTTCTACCAACAAAGTAGTAATTACATTCAGTAAATTACCGCCCATTAGAAAGGGCTGAAGCAGAAATACATGAAATATACCGCCAGCTCAGTCATTTCCAGCCGAGGACTGCAGTTTCGTGCTCATTAGCACTCATCAGCCCGGCATAGGAAAGTGACTGAGCTGGAGATGGAAAACCTCTTAAGGAAGCCAAGAGTTTCAAACAAACTGGTAGCTAATATAGAATTAGCGCAGATCACACGAGTGACCGAAGCAATGGTTCGGTTCAACTCGGACATTGAAGGCAAGGCATGGGTATATTCAGTAAATTACCGCGCATTAGCCAGGGCTAAAGCAGAAATATATGAAATACACCGCGAGCCGGGCTGATGAGTGCCAATAAGCACGAAACTGCAGTCATCGGCTGGAAATGACTGAGCTGGTGGAGTATTTCATGTATTTCTGCTTTTGCCCAGGCTAATGAGCGGTAATTTACTGAAAATACCCATGCCTTGCCTTCAATCTCCTAGTTGAACCATGGCTTCGGTCACTCGTCTGGTCTGTGCTAATTCTATATTAGCTACCAGTTTGTTTGGCACTCTTGGTTTCCTTAAGAGGTTTTCCATATATATTGCCAACTTAAACGTGGTTAATACACAATTTAAAAGTCAACATTTTGAGACTTCAATTACATTATTAGAAGGCATTTTGTTCTGAAGTATTTTTAATGAAAATTCGAAAGAAAAATAATCTCAGAATTACAACGTTGAGCACATAGCAGAAATATATATGTCTGATTTAATTACAGAGCTACAAACTTTTTAGAGCAGTCTAAATTTGAATAACAATCCACATAACACTAACATGGGCATTTATATGTGGTAACTTAACACTTAAAAAAAATTAATAAACCATGGGTTAGTTTTGTTTTGCGCATCCGTGATTACGCCTCTTAGTTTACATTTACATACACTGTTGTCACTATTTACATTAAAACATGAACTTAAAATGTTCCATGCACCGCAATGTTTATCGAATTATAATGAACTTTAGAAATACTTTCGGATAATATCTAGTAAAAGTTGCATGCTTGACTTTCAGTAATGACGGTTATGTAAAATTATACATTTAACTTTTTTGTAGTTAAAATCACTGTACTTGCTGAAAATAGTACAGGGATTTTCATTTTCAGACATTTTTTTTATAAACTGTCTCATAAAAAATTGCAATTTCAATGTTTGAAAAAAAAACATTGTATCCCATTGAGCAATTTGAAACTTCTGAATTTTTTTCAATTCTTTTTTTTTTACTTATTTAAATTTTTAAAGTTCTCAAAAAGTTTTTTTTTCTTGCACCAATTAGTTTTTTGTGTTATATGTAATAAACATACAAGCTCGCAAAGTTTTAGACAAGTAATATTGATTAATTATTTAAAAAAAAGTGTCCACTGTAGTCTTAAAGAGATCAATTGGCCGTTGTACGTTTGATGTATTAACGTCACCCGAAATTTTTTGTAAATAGAATCATTTTGCATTTGAAACGTTTATCACGGTTTAAATAATTTTAACTTAGGTGTTTGAATGTTTACTGCCAATGTTTTTAATTTCAATTCATATCGTGTACAAAACTCGTACAATTCTTACAATTGGCATGTAAATTCTAAATTGAAACGCCTTGATTTTACGCTATTTTAAAAGCCCATAATATACTTTTGAACAAAATGGTCAGGTATGAAATTTGTATAAGTCACAATACTTGATAATTTTCAAATGCAACGAAACATTGGGTTCGGCACAATTTGAAAGGTTTTGTTGCTATAAGCATTAAAAATTCATAGGTATAAGTTCCTTACATTTTAACGCTTTCTAAACAGGTGATTATTTGTAAGTTAATTTAATTAGAGTTTAGAAATTCCGAAAAACATCTTGGTAAGTCACCGTTTTTCTAATGAGTGTTACCTTTATAAATCAATATGTAATTTGTTTTCTAAAAATAAATAATCGACCAAATCTTAATAAAACTATCTTAAATACTCAGTACTAAGTCAAAATGGAATAAATATTTATTAATCTAAGAAACTTTAATGTTAAGTTTTTCTCATAAGTGTTGCTTTAATTCCTAAAAAAAGTGTAAAGGTTACGATAAAAACATATTAAAGTAAATTCAATAGTCATAAATAGCTAAAACATTTCAATATTGAAACGAATTGTTAACGATTCAAGAAAAAGTTTATTAATGCAAATACTAAACTTTAGCTATAGTAACACTCATGAGAGACAGTTACGCTCATGTGAGATGGACTCATTAAATTATTTATTGCAGAGTTTTGGCATTAATTCATTTAAAATATGTAGTTATTTGAGTACCATATCTTGAAAACTAGAGTCTTTCCAAAACAATGCACACAACTTTTATATATTTTTTTTTCCATATTAGCGTCCAGACCTTTTTTTTTTTTTTTTTTTTAAATGAATTTATATTATATATGTATGTGAAAAAATATACCTCTTTGATAAAGGTACGAGTTAAAAGTATTACAATATCTATAACTATGGATCTATTCATTATTTTAGTATATCTTATCATGAGTGCAACTTCCTTCTAATGAATGTTACCTGCTAACAGTAACACTCATGAGATTTGTAGAAGAAATTCCTTGCTGCAATAAATTCTATCAATGTTTTTGAAAATTTAATTAGGTCTCTTGTTTCTTTAACAACAAATACATTACTATATGATTGTATATTTCTATACTTAAAAAATATCACAAAATAAATGGGCAGCATTCATAAAAGATGATTAAAATACACAGTGAATTGTACGTTTCAATATAGAATATATCGTCGCCTCAGAGCAAAAGTAAGATATCGTTGTGTTGTTCCTGAGATTAGATGTCTTAGTGTTGCTCTGAGGCGAAGACATGAGGAATACATATACATATTTTTTGACTTGCACATTCTAAGAAGTAATAAATATGGCTTCCCTAACACTGCTGCTAACTACGATAAAGAGATATTTTGCACGTAAAAAATATTTAATTCTTTAGGGTAACACTCATGAATTGCACATAAGAACATAAACTGCAATTTTGAACTGTTAGATTATCATTGCTGTAAAAGCTATTTTAGCTTTGTGTAATTAAGAAATATTACTTCCTTCTTCAATGCACAAAAAGAAAAAAATATGCTTGAAAGCGTACAAAAAGGACTTGGGAACTGTGAATTTTCTAGTCGGGACACAGAAATTTCCGTTACTTGCTAACTAAAGCAATAGAAACGATCGTGAAAAAAAGCACTAAATGCAATGAAGTGTAAAACAATGCCGTCGTTCATGCATTTGCAGTACAAAAAAAAAAATATCAACATAAAAAGTAACGGATAAAGTCAGGACACCAAAATGTCAATCGTTTTAAAAATCACCCACAAAATACAATTCACATGAGTATTTTATTGCAACAAATGCTATTCATGCAAAATTTCAGAGGTAAGAAAATAAATTCAACTTCCAACCAACGTTTGCTAATTTATACATGTCACGATGCTAAATAGAATAACATTGTGTAAAATACAATTCACATGATTATTTTCTTGCAACAAATGCTGTAACTTATTCATACAATATTTCAGAGCTAAGAAAATATATTTAACTTCCAAATCACGTTTGCTAAAACAACAGATTGATGCCACTTGTGAGAAAAGAAACTATAGTTTCGCTCATTATCGGTGCACAAAATGGCGAAAAAACGAGAACACTGAAGTAGACTTCTTGAAGCTTAAATTCTTTGGGGTTTATCGCGGAACGTGAACAAAATAAGATTTAAGCTTCTGAGACTCTTACATATAAGATGAATTGGCACTTTATGTGGCATGAATTTGTTCTAAACTTTTTTGGGTTAAATAAACGAAACAAACATATTTATTGCTTGTGTAGTGTTAAGAAGTAAAGCTAAAATAAATTTAAAAAGAAGAAAAAAAAATTTCCGTGTGAAAAACTAATGTGTTAAAGTACTGAGAAAAAGGTGGTGTGATTTTGTTGAGTAAAATCAGTGCAATTACGTAAGTTTAATTCAATTACGCAGATTGCTTTTTTTTTAATCACAGAAATAAATTCAACAATTCAAAAAAAAAAAAAAAAAAAACAATTTCCCAAGAATATATCGTTCAACGTAGGTATTCTAGAAAAATAGATACATATAAATTAACTACATAGAAATACATAGGGGAAGCTGCTGTACAAACAGACTAAGTTTACTTTTCAATTTTTGCTGGTCTCTGTAAATGAATAATCAATCGGTATTTTTTTTTTTTTTGACAGAATCTATAACTTATCATCTAATTTGGCAATTTTTGTCAGGTGAAAATCTCAAAGCTTTCAACTGCAAAAAAAAAAAAAATTTTAAATCACCTTTTTTGTCCGTCGGTACAACACCCCGTTCACCCCACTGACAGAAGCCTTTGTACCCATAGACTTATAAAAAAAAATAAATAAATGGGTCTGAGGAACTCAATTGTACTCAGTATATTTTCATAAGCCATTTTATATTGAAATACTTTAGACATTCATTGAAAATAACATTAATTAAAAAATCCAACAGAAATAAAACTTTTAAAATTAACCGAATTTTAAGTTAATTAAAAAACTTTGCCTAAAGATTTTAACATTAGTGAACCCTTCAAAATAAAAATATATTACTCTTAAGAGAGCTTAATATGTTTTTAAACAAAACAATAACTACTTACATGATTAGTATGGCTGTCTATGCACCTATATAATGACTTCAATTTATATGAAAAGTGAAAACTTTAACAAAACTAACCCATTACAAAAAAATTAAGTTTAGATTAACCCAATATAACTCAGAAAAGTCGACTTTAAATGAAAACAGCTGAGACTGATGGTCTGTAGATCGAACAACAGGTGGGGGTTACTTCAACACTTTATCTTCAAGCCCTACTTCAAATTAATCATCATTGTTGAAAGTAAATTTCAGACGTCGATGACAAGTCCCCATTTTGAGGTACTTCACATTGTAAGAAGACTGAGGTGTGTCCCAAGGACACTAAGAGTTGCCGTCCGTGGGTACATATGGTTATGTGACTTTGGGTACAAAGGTATGCCATTTTGGTTTTGCAAGTCAGTCACATCGACAGGACCACAGTTTCACGATATTTTAAATCGGAAACAACACCTATAAAACATAAGGAAACACAATGCCTACAACAAAAATAAATAATACGATTCTCAACGGACAGAAAAAAAAAGGAATTGTACATTTTTTGTAAAACTTAGATCCTAATAAAACCAAAAAAAAAAAAAAAAATGTGATAAAATCTTGCATGTTCGTTCGATGGCGCTAAACACTTCTGAGATACTGGAGAGAGTTGAGACACATGTTGAACCCCCCATACGATCTCTCTCGACAATAACTTCCCGACCAAAGTCCGTAGGTACGACCGTCCGTGGTTACAGCAGCTTCCCCTAATCAAAGAAATTCATTAACTTTTCAGAAATATTAAAAAAAAAAAAAACTAATGCATTTTTTAATTGGTTGACTATTAATTTTAAATTTATTAATTAAAGTCTAATTTGTTCACTTGTTACATTTGAAATAAGGATTAAAAATGTAGGAAAATGTCAAAACTTTAAAGGATTCAGGTTTATTTTTCCCATTTACTATTTAGAAAAATAGCATTTGTGTGATTTTACTGATTTTCTTCCTAAAACGTAAAAGGCAAGTTTAATAACGAATTCACTGTTTATGAAAGACGTATACAATATATCAATAAATATTAGATAATAAAACTACTAATAATCTTGAGGAGAGAAAAATCAAAGACCAGTTGTAAAGTTTGTTAATCCTTAACCCTAAGCAGGGGAGGTGCGGTCTCACAGACCGCTCAAAAGTTAATCCGATCACCCCTATTTCATTTTCAGTTCGATTGAATGGTTTTTACCAATAGCTTTTTGTTTTGTGACCTTGAAAACACTCCTTGCTTATTAATGTATTTAGGCAAGTGCATCTGGTTTAAAATTTCATTGCATTCTTTAGAAGCGGTCTGTGAGACTGCACGACCCCTTTAGTGTTACAATTTTCGGCTGTAGTAGACATCGCTCTTAACGTTAAAACCGCGGATATAGGTTCATTTATCTTATCCGCGTTATGCCGAAGGTATGCAAAATATTCTAGATGAGGTTGAGAGTTGTTTGAAATGTTCACAAACGTTACGCAAGGATGTTCTAGGGAAAATGAAGGCTGAATTGTTCCTCAAAATACGACGCGAAATACTAATAGTTAAAGGGCTGTCAAAATGTTTCCGTAACGTAATATAATCAACTTTCTGGTACTAAAATAGTCTGTATATATTCAAGAAGTACAATGAAATCATTAATAAATAATTGATTCATTCTTATTATGAGTAGTTAGTAGTTTACTGCAGCATATGATTTTCTCGAAAAATCTTAAGACTCTAGCAAAATTTGCTCGGAAAAGGTATATTTCGATTCAAAAATAAATTTTCCCCCCGTGCTAATAAAAGTTCAAAGAACATCTAAGAGAAATTACAGGAATGTATCTTTATTACACGGTTTAAAAAAAAAAAAAATTCTAAATATAGAGCGGTTTTTGAGACCTCACGTCCCCTGTTACGTCCTACTTTTTCACCTCTCCTGTTACGGGTTAAATTACAGCTTCATCTTTACCACAAGAATTGTGAGGCTCTGAGAAGTTGAGCTCCGACTCTGACAATGTTTCTGTTTCAGTAAATAGGGAGGGGTAATTGGCTCTAAGTTGAGTTGAGAAACTTTCTTAGTAGTTTTTCAAAAATATTCCAACTAAAATCCGAGCCATTAACACGTCTATTTTTCACTAAACTCCTCTAAAACAGGTAAACATAGTCAAGATCATAGCTCAACTAACCACAGCTGACCTATATGTGGTAATATTTATATTGATAAATTTAAATGGTATAAGGGTGTTAAAAATACACATCAATCGTTTTATACATCCGAAAATAAATGTTCTGCGAAAAAGTGAATTGAGCATTTCGGAAGTTGTCGACGACTTACTAAAGCTACTAATTTACCATACATTTATTTCGTGAGAATTTGTGACTTCACTCGAAAAGGTACAACCATCATAATCCAAATGTTCTGTTTGTCCGCTGAATTTTTTCTAAAAATAATTAAAAGTATCATTCATTTCATAAAAGTAGCCATTTAAAGGAAAACAAAACCAGGGTAAATAAAAGACAGCTAAATGTGAGAAGAGTGACAAGAGTGAACTACTGTATAGTGTCTAATTTAGAGCGCTTCTGCTACTTTTAAATCGTAAAATGCTTTAATATATAAATGATTACTTAATCTGGATGCTTAATTTCAGTAGTTTTGTGTATCTTAGAGCCATGGATATTAACCTTACATCCTTTTTGATTAATTAGCCTATTTGACTTAAAATCACTTACTGCTCTAGGGCGAAGAAGTCGCATACCGAAAAGCTAGATATTTTAGCCGTATTAAACGTTGCCCAGGGCACACCACGTGGAGGTAGATTTATAGTCCTGTTCCATCATTAATGTTTAGACTTTGTGTACAACATGACTTCCTGCCTGGACATCTTTTTAAAATTGATGTATATGCGACTCCAAACTGTACCCTTTGCGGAGATCTCACCTTCATAGATGGCTGCCACATTTCCCACTGCAGAGCACTCCGATCGAGTTCATTGGTAGAACGATACTGAGAGGCAAGAAGTCGAATGAGACAATAACTTTTTTCCCCTTGCTCTTCGTTTTAGTTCTGGTTGTATTTTTATTTGTCAAGTTATCTGCTATTTGAAATAAAAAAAAGCCCTTAAAAGAAAAAAAAACCTTTTTCTCAGATAATTTTATCTGTTCTCCACATTATATTTCGCAAAATTGGCTGACAGCATTGTACTTCGATAATTGAAACATTCGAAAAGTCTGAAATTATAATCTGAAAGTTACTCTTGAATGATGATTTTAAGTTAATAAAACATCTCTTCCCTAAAATCTAAAATTCAAGATTTTTTACTTAGCATTATAGTCGATACTTGTATCATATTCCTTTTCTTGGCACTGTTTTAATTTAAACAAAGTTATTTTTCCAAATCGTGCACCAACTATTCTTCATAATATCTCTTAGTCTGGTAACACCAGTTTTGTTTCAAGACTTAGTGCGCACCAACTATTCTTAATAATTTCTCTATATCTGACAACATCGGTACAGTATTCAGGTCACATAACAATTCTTGAACAGAAGACTTTAAGGTATTCTTTGAGCGGGGTTGTAAAAGTTCGCGTTTCTATACCTCATAGAAAAACTCGACATTCAAGTGAATGTTTACTCGAACGCAGTAAAACATTTTCTTTTCGTGTTAATTATCAAGAATCCAGTGCTTTAACTTTTCAGTATATTTGCGTCATTCGACATACTGCAATGATTCCGGATATCATATTATTTTGTGCTGATGTATGGAAATTTTGATTAGCAATTTCATTAAGATGTCGTCCAATTTTCGGCATTTTACTAAAAAGAAACGTTTCATGAATATCTTCTATTATCTGCATTGTTTTAATAATTCACTAGAGGTACCCGCACGGCTTTGCCCGTAGTAGAAAATTAAAAGGTCATTTGGTTCGCCTGTATATTTACAAATATTGGATGAAGAATTTCTCGTCAATATGCAATGTTAATTGCTCGTCCATGTTATGGTAATTTGCTCGTCCTTGTTATGGTAATTTGCTCATCCATGTTCTGGTAATTTACTCGCCCATGTTATGGTAATTCGCTCGGTGCAGAGGAATTAAATCCACCAACGGCAGTAAAAATAAAATCATAGAACAAAAAACAAAATCGAATTTTAGAAAAATCGCTTCGAGATGCACACCCCCATGCTACAAAAAATTTTGAGCCAAGTTTCATGAAAATCCGCCGGACGGTCTAGGCGTTTTGCGCGTCAGAGATCCAGACAGAGACTTTCAGTTCTGTTAATAGTAATTATTAGTTGTCGGACAAAAATTTAAAGTGTTCAAAAATATTTTGTATTTGGAGTATTTGTGATTGTAATCTTGATATATCCAAAAATGAACTAAACTGAAATACTTTATAAATTTTGGATTTTTGTTTTAAATTTTGCTAATTTATAAAATTGTTTATTTTTTGTGTAACTTTGTTTTTTAAATTTACATTAGAATTTTTAATACTGTATGTTATTTTAAGTACTGAATTGCGACAGAAAACAATTCGTATAAAAACATATTTTTATTTTATTTAGAAAATTTAATATTATTTAAAACATAAATTATTTTTTTTTTAGATTCCTTTCGGTTTCGCTGAATAAGAAAAACAAAACTTTAAAAAATCGTAATCAGTCATTCCCATGTTAATTTTCAAAAAAAAAAAAATCAATATTAGAGTTGATCTACTAGTTAAGCAGGATGTAAACGTAATCTCAGCTGTAAACTATGAAATCAATATCTATCCAAAGTAAAATTTTCGCTTGCTATATACGTTTACAATTAGTTAAAAAAAATCAATTTTTTATTTTTCAAACGACATAATAATAACAATAATGGTTTTTAAAGAATAATAGCATTTTGTTGTAAAATAAGGCCTATTTATTTTATCTATGTATTTCAATCAATATAGATTTTATTTCATTTTAAGCAATTGTGTCCTTTCCTGGTTTTAGTCCACTTTTAAAAGGATTTCTTAGCTCTGTAAAACAATATTTTTCTCAGTCTTTACCGATAGAATAATTTAGCTAACTTTCAAGTAAATAAGAATATAATAAGCATAAAAAGTGTCTATTTTTTATGGTAACTTAAAATGAATAGATCTAAATCCTCTTCTTCTTCAAAAAAAAAAAATAAATAAATACTGATCTTATCCTGTGTTTAGTTTTGCTGTGTATTAAGGTAGACAACGATTTTGAAACAAGCTATGTACATGCTGTTAAAAAAAATCCAACATTCAAGGGTATTTTTTATTTATTATTATTGTTTTTTTAATACGTGTTTTATTTTGTGCTCTTACACCTATAGAAGGAAAAGTTTCTTTACAACTGACACATGTTTGGAAATTACTTTTAGGGTGTACTAATTGATGGGCGATGATTTGTATGATGCAAGTCATAACGGTGGATTTACATATCAGTGTAACTATGCTTAGCAATTCAGGTTGCTAAGCATCGTGCAGAAGGACATGAAGACAAAATTTATTTTAAGCTTCAAGTTTTCTGTGTTTACAGGAACAAATTTTTAATAATAAACATTGGTATAATATGTTAGTATGTATAACTTATTATGATTGTATGATTGAACTTCGCAAGTGATTTTCGTTTGCAAACTACACAGTTCACAATTTCTATGGGGGCGTACAATCTTTTTTTTTTTCCTTCAAATTGAACACGTTGTCGTGACATTCTTTGCTCTCATTATTGTGTAATGGAGAAACTAGGGTGTAGATTGAATGAAGCTTTGAACATTTATGCCCAACTCTTGAGAGGTATCTGATACAAGTAGTTATCAAAATAATGGAAACACTGAGACAAGTGTGGTATTGGGAATCGCTACTCTGCCGTAAATGTCCTGTTGATAAAGGTGCCTTCTGACTGTAATCATTCACACTGGTGAATCCAAATGATGAATGAGTACTGTGGTCACTTTTGCTGCTATTGTTCGTTTTTTAGACATTACAATCCGCTTCAATACCCGTCGGTTTCTTTCACTAAGCTTCTTTTTCCATCCCATCAAGCATCTCTTACCGTGCTGTGCGCATGCTGTCATGACTTTAACTATTGTACCTCTTCCAACGCCAAACAGTTGAGATGTTTCAGCTACACTTGCTCCAGCTAGACGCGCTCCAACAATTTGGCCCCTTTTAAAATTTAAAAGTTCCGACATTTTACGTGCTTGAAAAAAGTTCAAGACTTCCAGCCCTTCCATTGAATATGTACATTGCTACTTATAAAGATTCAGCCATCTAGTTTTATTCTTTATTAATTATGAAGTACAGTCAAAAATGTCACTTTTTTTTCACAGGTGTTTCCATTATTTTGATAACTACCTATAAAGTAGCTCCCAAAAGTGTTCGTACACCTACGACTTTCAGTGAAATAGGCCATTATCCATTGGTTAGAATTAATATTTCGGAACAGGTATTTTATTATAAGATCTATGATCTATTTTTAACAAAACTACATGAAATTTTTTAATGACACATTAAAACATAATTTTTACAAAACCAAAAATTGCCGGAAATTTTATCTCACAAAAGTCTTCGTACACTTTAAAAAAATGTCAAAAAATTAGTAAATAATCTAACTTTTTACAAAGTCATTATTTAGTAGAACATCATGCAGTATCAACAAGAGCTTTTAAACGTCTGGGAATAGATTTCATTGTTTTTTCTTTCTTTTTTTGTGCAATTTCTGAGTAAGTGTTCAGCCGCACTTCGAATCTTACTGTTTCTAGTTCGATTTTTACTTTAATAATGTACTTTCGTAATCTAGCTACTAGATATCCCCAAATATTGTCCATTAAGTTTAAATCTGGCGATTGAGGAGATATTTCTAATCTTAAGGACAATTTTTGAGGCTCAAAACGCAAACGTGTGCTTTATATCGTTATCTTGATTAAAAAAAACATTATTTATTATTTTTTAAAATATTTAAATGAACAGAATGATTCATTATTTCATCAAAAAATTCCAAATTTCCAATTCCTGATGCTGTTATGCACCGTCACACAAGAACACCTTCTTCGTCCTGATTAACTGATCCAACTAAGTTCTTAAAATTAAATTCCTCATTTTTTCTTCTATTTACAATTATACAACAATTTAACATAAAATGTTGAAATTATTTTCATCTATATGTAAGACGTTGTTGAAAAACGTTTTGAGCTTATTTATCATTGATATTACGACGGAAAGCGTAAGCTTACTGTTTTTCGCCCGAACAAGAAAATTTCTGCGGGAAGAGGTCCCAGATATTCTAGCTAATCTGAGAACTTGGCGAACAGTTTTAGTTGAAAATGAATTTTAAAATGTTTCATTCAATTCTGCAGAAACTTTTTCAGCACTCAAATGTGTATTTTTCATAATTTTTTTAACTGTAAACCTCCGATCACGCATTGTCAACTTTGCCAGTTGACCTTTTCATACCTTGTTTTCGATCAGATTCTTGTCTTTAAAGCATTTTATCAAGCACTTCACTATAGAATGGTATAAATTACCTTATTTAGAGACATTTCAAACCAATTTATGGCTACTGTGAGGGGAAAAAAATCAAATTTCGAATCATGTTTGTTGTTTTCTACGCATATCTGCCATTTTAAAATAAGCAGAATATTACGGAATAAATAGACAAAAAATGACTTTACAGTGTCATTACAATGCAAAAATGATAAAAAAAACCACGGGTGTTAATTTTAATTGTGAATTTATTCGAAAATATTTCATTGTACGATAACTTTTGTGGCGTATTTTTTCTCTTTCTCTTCGTTTTTTGACAAATTTAAAAAATAAAATCTGGCAATATTTTTAAAAAAACTACTGGGTTTTATTCAGAATGGCATAGGAATGATGTGAAAAAAATTGGATTTCATATTCGAATTCAGTTTTGCATTATTTTGGTTTTACTACAAAATTTCAAGGTGTACGAACACTTTTGGGAGCCACTGTATATCGTCAGTAGCAATAGCTAGTTTCCAATTTTTCAATCACAGGTATTTTAATCAGTGATAAGATATATTTGCAGCACAAAAGAAGTGAATCAACAATGAAACCCAGGATCTCTTGTGCGAGACAAGCGCTGCCCTTAAGCTACAGAGGCTCTTAGATGGACCTTTATCACTTACAATCCACTCATTCATCTAACTAAGAACCCTCTTCACCTAACCAGTGCATAGATTTTCAGCAGAATTTTTAACTACATATTTCTTTCCTTTTTTTTCTGTTGGAGTTCTTTTTGCATTAGGTATTTGAAAGCAGTCTATCAAAGAACCTTTTTCAGAGCTCTTGTTTTTGTTCTTGTCACTGAATCAAGAGGAAAACTGAATTACTCCAACATTGATTAAATGCATTTTTATCAATTCAATTCCTGGTCCTACTGTTTTTTGTGAAATTATTTTTTTATGTATTTGTTTATTTTATCTACGTAGGTTTTTTTTTTTTTTTTGGACTCTTGCAAGTTTTATTTGGCTATTTGTTTTCTCAAACCATTTGACGTCACATCCAACGGAAGCCTCACAGTGCAGTGTAGTGATCGCTTTTACCTACGTTCATTCATGTTTCGTATGTTACAGCACCGCAAACTCTGAGGACATAGATATTATATTTATCGTTTTGCTATCCCTTTCTTTCTCCAATTTAGTGGTGCCCACCTAGGCCTAGGGGGTTGTCATGGCGCAGACTGCGCCATTGAAATTTTTAAGGGGAGGGGGCAGTTTTGAGGGGTATTTCTTTAGGGGGCTCTTGCTTTTGGGCGGTCTTTGTGATTTTCAGGGGTGGACCTTCCTTTTCTCATTATTTAGCTGCCAAAGAATTTTAACTGTTGCTTCTGACTTTCATACTCTGTGCTGCAATATAATAAATAAGACAGTGCTTAAATAAAAACTCTTGTTATTCAAATCAGCTTTAACTTTTTTTTAAACTTAAAAAGTTTTCAGTGCTAAGCGTTTTAAGAAGTTGTATGACAAACTTTGTATATGTAAATTTATCTGTAGGTGCAAAATAGTACTATATTTTCTGTTATGAAACGCCTCGCTTAAGTAGCTTAACTAGGGAAGTTTAACCCATCATATGTTTTTCATGTTCCGTTATTTAATTGGCATGATATCAAGAATAATCAAAATAAGTTTGAAATTTTTAGGCATTTTGAAATAGAATCTAAGAAAAATCAGATGTAAAAATTTAATTTTTTTGGTTGCAAGTTTGTACCTTCTTTACTATTTATCATTAACTTAGACAAAAGTTAATTTAGTTATTTATGTACACAGATTAATGCACTATATGGTTGCATACTTGCTTTTTACTTTCATTTTATGTAAAAACGTGCTTTTATTTTTTCTTTTCCAAGATGGCTGTTAAGGGATGTTTTAGCCCACATCATTTTTGTGAGATTTAAACAAACTTCCCGATTCATTTTTATTTGACGATATATAAATTTGTAAACTGTATGCATTATTTAATTTAGTTTAAAAAAAAGGTTTCTAATTCAGACAAATGAAGCTTTTTGCTGTTAACTTGCAATAGATACCCAGATAGTCATTTAAATCAATGCCTGTTAATGCATTGTTCTGATCAAACATTCTTTATAATATGACAATCAAAAAACAAGGACGTAGAAAAGACAAATGTGAATAAAAACGTAAAAAAGCAAACATTTTCACAAATGCCCCTCTAAAGTTAATATTGAAAAGAGTCACAATATGAAAACGATTACACAAATTATCAGA
The DNA here is from genome assembly GCF_026930045.1 of Uloborus diversus. Lineage (NCBI taxonomy): Eukaryota > Metazoa > Arthropoda > Arachnida > Araneae > Uloboridae > Uloborus > Uloborus diversus. The sequence goes on from NC_072737.1 coordinate 46,855,841, forward strand.
ATATTAAAAAAAAAAAAGATCAGGAATCAAGCAAAAGAGTGAAGATAAGATTTGTCTTAAAATAATAAATGTGAAATGAAACTACATCACAGCACAAGTTATGTCCGTGAATATTTCAATGATTTCCTAACAGATGTTGTTTTATTAAAACTTGATGTTTTTTTGTTTTTTTTTGTAAAATAATTAAGCAATTTAACTTTTCTGCAATAGATTGTACCATGATAGTAAATCGTAATGAATTTTCCCTAAATTTCCTTAGAAGATTTGATGCGTGTAGCTACAGCTTTCTTTGTTCTGAGCTAGAAGATTTTTTAACAGTACCAGAGACAGTTTTATTAAGCTCCCTCATTCCATGATCAGTTGAGGGCATAGAAAGTTTCTTTGCAAATAAAAATTGACAGTGAAATTACGGTTTTTTTTTTCAAATTTTAATCTCTGTAGATCAAACTTTATTTAAGTAGGAAGGTTTGACCCAGTTTGGATGCTCTTGAAAAAATGCAAAGAAAAAAAATTAAGTACTAATTTAAATAAAACATATTGTTAAAAAAGTTATCAAACATCACAAAGAAACAAATTATGACATTTTTTTTATTTTTTTTCATTTACGGTTAGAAAACATATAGAAAAATATGTGTTTAAAAAGCGAGTCAAACCTTTCTAGCTTCCAATACCTAAGTACTCATTCTGAAGTTCTTGTAAGTTTATTATGCTTAGAATTTTTTTTACTTCGAAATTCGTAATAACATTGCATTTTCCTTAAAATAACCGAATTAGTTAGGCCAAAAGTGTACCCTTTCATAAATCAGAGACATTATGCGTCTTTAACTTGCCCTATTTTGATCATTATTTTGATAGAAACCAGTCATTTTATTTTATATGAAGCACAATTTCCCATTGCCATTATCTTAATATATTAATAGGCAAGCTGTTTTCTTTCGGTACCGATTTCTCCTCTGTTTGTGAACCGATTTCAGTCATTCTTTTTTTGTTCGGTAGCTCTTGCCGAGTTTTAGTGTCATCAACAAGAATTTTCGAAATCGAACGCTAATTAATGGAGATATTAATTAAAAACGCATTTTTGTTCTTGTGTTTCTCTTTCTACGCGAACGGAAATTCCATTTTTTTCGAATTTCATATGGTTGGAAAGGTCTCTAAAAAATACTCCTAACGAAGAAATTGTCAGGGCCCTCAAGGTCCAATAACCTAAATCCACTAGAAAAAAAAAAGTTATAAGCGTTTCTTAGTTAGCGAAAATCAAAAAATTTAATTTTATCTCTTTTCCATTGTTGAAATTCATTGCTGGAAGCGTGAAACATTAAGTTTTAATTCGTTTTTAAATCGCTTTTTCTACATGAAAAATGCATTTTATTGCTTCGAGCTTGGTATGGCTGGAAAACTCGAGCAAACTACAGGGTGTTTCAAAATGCATAGCGGGGTTTTAACATGTTATAATATTTATTACACCAAACTTACAGCCACAAGTGATATATCAAATGAAAGAGAAACTCAAACAGTTTTACATAATAACCTACAAGTGTACAATGTGAGCACCATTCGTCACTCTGCACACGTTAAGACGATATGCGAGTTCTTCCCAAACTTTGATAAGTGTATCAGTAGTAATTGCTGCAACAGCTGTTTTAATCCTGTTCATTAATTCGGGAAGGTCGTCTAGCAGTGGAGGCACATACACACGGTCCTTAATACACCCCCAAAGATAGAAATCACACGGCGTTAGGTCGAGTGACCGTGGAGGCCATGGGAAACAAGCCCTGTCATTAGGCCCCTTACGGCCAATCCAGCGATCGGGTACAGTTAGGTTAAGCTAATCGCGTACCTCATTATGCCAGTGAGGCAGCGCACCATCTTGCTGAAAGATAAAACACAAAACGCTTTCTGTTCTTTAGTCGCCACCTTTGCTACAAGCGCTTTCTAGTGGATTGCAGCAGAAACATTCCACGCGCATGCGCACTGATGCCAACAAACAAAACTGTTTGAGTTTCTCTTTCATTTGATATATCACTTGTGGCTGTAATTTTGGTGTAATAAAAATTATAACATGTTAAAACCCCGCTATTCATTTTGAAACACCCTGTACTTTGAAACACGTTCTACCCGGTTTACCGAGCGAAAACGCCAACCCGCTAGACGCCCTAGAAAAAGCGCTAGAAGCAATTAAAAGTTGGTGAAAATTCATTTTTATTTGCTTTTTCACGCGACATAGTTAGCATGAAGAAATTGCTATATAATATTGTGGTGTTGCCATTTCTCGCTTGAACGTAAAGAAATGAAATACTTGCATTTGTTTTTTATTATTAAGGCTTTTTGGGTAACTACGGGCATTTAAAATATTTTCATTTTCATTACGTTTTCTCGATTCTAACATTTAAATAAATCATTTTCCGGAATGAGGGAGGACTCTCTGTTTTAATAAAATCACCTTCTGTGGGAAAAAAATAACACACACACACAGCTCGCAATAATACCTGCAGTTGCTATCACTATAAACAGATCTCAAGGTAAACATTTTGACTAAATTCGCGTATTATTACGACTTCCAGTGCTTTTGCATGGACAATTATATGTTGCTGCAAGTAGAATTCGTTCATTTGACTGTTGGAAATTTTATATTTTTAACGGCAACGGTCATGCCTACTTTTACAAAAAATATTGTTTGTACAGAAGTTTTACGTATTAAAGGAGTTTTGCGGTATCATATCATTTAGGAAGACTTCCAAAATTGTGGAATTGGCGAATTTTATTCAATGTTGGCACCAATGCCACGGCAAGAAATATATTTATATTGCATTCGTAAAAAAAGAGTACAGAAACGTCTATTTGCAAGGAGCTGACTACGAATGAATTCCCCCCCTCCCATGTGACAAGGGGGAAGAAATAAATGACAAGAGGGACATCAAGCCTTTTTTTTTTTTTTTTGATAAGACCATTTATGAAAATAGTGTGACATGTGGTAATGAAAAGAGGGGATAAGGTGAAGTGTGAAACTTTGTGACAAAGAGGAGAGGGATCAAAAATTTTGAAAGTGCATTAGTCAGTTATCCCCTAAACCGTAAACAAATCCCAAACACGATTTTTTTAAAAATAAAAGTGCACTATTATTGCAACGTCCAGTGTTTTTGAATGGACAATTTTTAATGTAGCAAGTAGGATTCGTTCTCTTTATTGTTTGAAATTTTATATTTTTAATGGCAGAGGTCAAGGCAACCTTACTCAATAATATTCAACTTTTAAAAATAAATATTGTTTATCCAAAAGTTTTACGTATAATCTGAGTTTTGCAGCATCATTTCATTCGGGAAGATTTTGGCTCTTCAACTATAGGCGTCAATTTTTTGGCACCAATTGTAGCACGAGAAATGTTTTTTCTTTGCATACGAAAACAAAAAGTAGGGAAATTTATATTTTTTTACGGTTACCACAAAATAGGGGCAGTCCACGAATGAAGTCCCGCTAAGGTGGAGTTCTCGAAATAGTAACAGTTTGTGACAAGGGAGAGGAAAGAAATGAGATTAGGAACATACAGTGGGGAAAATGTGACAACAAGCCTTTTTTTAATAGGAACGTTATAAAGAACAGCGTGACATGTGAAAAAGGAAGATGGGGTACGGTGAAGTGCGAAACTTTGTGACAAATGGGGAAGAGTGTCGAAAATGTTGAAAAGTCTGACATAAATTTTACACCGCCCTTAACCATAAACAAATCACAAAGACGACATTTTTTTTAAAATGAACTATGATTGCGACGTCCAGTGTTTTCGAATGGACAGTTGTCACGAGTAGAGTTCGTTCATTTGTTATTCGGAAATTTATATTTCTAATGACGAAGAAGCAACTTACTCAATAATAGTAGACGTTTTATAAGTAATATTGTACATACAGAAGTTTTACGTATAAACTGAGTTTTAATGCTTCATTTCATACGGGAAGATTTCGAAAATTAGAAAAATGGTGATTTTTATCCATTGGAGTCAAATTTGTTGTTTCCAATGCCAGGGCGAAAATGTTTTTTCTTTGCATACGTAAACAAAGAGTAGAAAAATATCTATTTGAATAGGGTTAGTACAAGGCAACATGGTATCTAAAATAAAATTGTTCAAGCCAAGAATTCGACGACCACACAAATTTCACAATAGGGTTGTTTCCTACAGTCAAAAATAGTACTTTTAGTCACTGAAATTGATAGAATAAGCAAAGAAAAAAAAACGTGGAGCCAGAAAAACTTTTCACAACAGTTATTTTATATTATTTTTTTTAAGTCCGATTCTGGAAATAAGGCGCTGTCTTTATGACGTTACAAGTGATGTACTTTGGCATGCTGCTCCATTGCCGCTCTAAATGTTTACGCTTTGCTGTCAACCGCGTTTCCAGGTTATGATAATTTGCGATGTGCGCTAATGGCATCAGTGAATGGCATTTCATCGCTTTTAACGCAGTGTGCAGAAGCGAAAAAAATGAATTTCAATCTGCGCACCAATTAAAATATTTGTTAAAAAATATTAATTTGTTTTCAAACTATTTAAAAAATGGCTAAAACCCATGTTTTTAAACATGCTCTTTCAAAGAAAATCCTTTTAAAATTTCAGAAATCACCCCATTACCGAAATATCCCCTTTTATCCATTTATTTTGAGATTAACAGACAAAAAGTAAAATTGGAATGAATTACTACAGTTTGGTATTGTATGTACATATAAAAAATTGTACGTTTCCCCCGATATGCAGTAAACATGAGTAAGAGTAGAAATAAAAATGTTGGAAATAGTTAAATTCATTCAAGTTTTCTCAAATATTCATTTATGAATATGGTCGAGTTTCGACCACTGGGCGAACACTAGTTTTAATTAAAATTCAATAAAAATAAACAAGTTTAGATTTTTAAATATTTTTTCTGAGCACATTCAGTTTCAATACTCCTACGCTAATATGGTTGTTTTACAAGTTTTATGCCCCAAAAAAATTAAATTACCAAATACAAAAGCTAATAATGACGCAGAACTTTATTTTGCAATAAGTTTGTACATATATCACATTAGTTAATCTAGTGAATAATTATTATGCTGAAAGTAATTTCCGATGTTCGTGCATTGCTACACAATTGCTAAAAAGGCAACTTTATTCAGTAAAATTCTTTTGTTCGATTAAAGTAAGTTTAATGTTTCTGCTTTTCCGTTAGGAGAAAAAAAAAACTTCATATGGAATTGAATGTACTTGAATAAAATTACCATTTATTTTAAGAAATGTTTAATTAAAACTAAATACCTCATCATTAAGATTTTTTTCTAAATGCGAACAATAAAATGCCTTTAAAATCTTGAAGCCCACTAGCTAAAAGACATGATAAAAATGGGCAAAATCCATTTGTTTGATTTGGCAAAGCTGATACTGGCTTTTGTAAAACGAAAGCATCATTACTGAACAAAATTAAAGCGGAAATGGCTTTGCATAGTAGGAGAAAAAAGTGTGGTTTGAAATTCAACATAGCATATATTTTATACTACAGCGGGAAAAAATTGTCTCATTAGTTTTTTTTTTTTCTTTTTTCATCCTAATCACAAATGTAGAAGTGTCTTTTACAATTTGTGATATTTTTTATATTTTTGTAAGATATATGGAGTAAAATATTGATCATCAGAAATTATCCATAAAAGTTATTTCCTACCTTATAAAGCATTTTTTTCACACTAATAAGAACTTATAAATTGTGTTCATAACTGAAAACCATTTCAATCAGTGATTTTCAAATTTTTTTACGAATCAAAAGTTTAAGTGTTTTCATCACGTTTGATTTACGCATTATAATCGTAAAATTGGTTTTTAGCAATCGACTGTTGATGTTTTTTTAACTCAGCAGTTTTATAAAGTAAAGTTTGCTACTTTATTAAGAACACAGGCAAATTTTCTTTCAGCACAAAACATGCTAATTCAATTTCCTTGCACATATTTATTTTAGTTCTCCGTTGAATACAATACCATCGCAAAAGTTTGAGACGATCTTTTAAATGAAACATTCCCTGAGCTGTTCATAAATGATTTTTCTATCCAGAAAAATCCGAAAAATGAATGCCTTTTTTTTTTACATTCACGTAGTAAAGTATGTAATATAATTGTAAAAAAAAATATTGAATTAAATATCTGCTTACTTATTTAGTAAATTACCGCCCATTAGCTAGGGCTAAAGCAGAAATACACTCAATACACTTATTAGCACTCATGAGTGCTAATAAGCACGAAACTGCAGTCCAACTAGTGATGAATCAACTAGTAGGGAAGATGAAGTGGCAGACACAAATTCCATATTTTAACTAGTTTAGTAATCATATCTAAAATATCTGGGGGGATTAATCTATGACTATATGAATATTATCGTCCTTTTACAAAATGTTTCTCTCTGAGGCCTTTGATTGCCAATTGGTGTATTATTATTAGAATGAAATTAGCGACAGAAAATTAATGCCTTCTTTTGGCATGCGCCTGCAGCTTTGCTCTATGACATCACCGTGTATAATAAATCATGATCGCGGGGCTTTTTAAATTTATTTATTTATTTATATTATTGCAGACATTAAACAGGACCTATGCCGGGCTGATGAGTGCTAATAAACACGAAACTGCAGTCCTCGGCTGGAAATGACTGAGCTGGCAGTGTATTTCATGTATTTCTGCTTTAGCTCTGGCTAATGGGCGGTAATTTACTGAATATACCATGCCTTGCCATCAATTTTCGAGTTGAACCGAACCATTGCTTCGGTCACTCGACTGGTCTGTGCTAATTCTACATTAGCTACCAGTTTGTTTAGCCGTCTTGGCTTCCATAAGAGATTTTCCATCTCCAGCTCAGCCACTTTCCTATGCCGGGCTGATGAGTGCTAATAAGCACGAAAGTGCAGTCCTCGGCTGGAAATGACTGAGCTGGCAGTGTATTTCATGTAAAGTTACTTTTGGTGAGCCAAACGAACTTCAAGAATAAAAGCCCTGATTTAATGATCGTCATGGGACTGGAAAAAAATATCGTTACATCAAGGATATTGGTTAATCGATGAGCAGATGCAGTCAAATCCGGACCAGTGAAATGTATTAATAAATTGCGGAAATCGTTATATCGGGTATCGTTTAATAGACGTTATTCTAGTTCGGGCTTCTAAAATATATTTGATTGGCCCAAAGGTGCGCAGAGGCAGCTGAGCCAAGGTTCGCTCATTATTTAGGTTGCCAATCCACCCCAGTTGGCGACACATTTAAGCAACCTGTGGAATGCACTTCCCAACTTGTTGCGCGGGTTAGCCATGGTGCTACTTGAGTATTTACTTTTATAATACTTTTATAATATACATTAAATTTGCCTAAAAGAGACATTGTTTTCTATTTTGTTTATTCCATTAAGCATGTGAGCTCGAACATTTTTAAACAAAGGAGGTAAACACAAAAGAAGTATAAGGTGCTTCAGTAGTGACCACTTCAAGGTTTATATATGAAAAACTAGGATTTCAGGTTTCCTAATGGATTCAAAAGTGCACCAAACGTGCAGGAGGTATTAACTCCTGCACTTTTGGATTTATTGGGAAACCTGAAATCCTGGTTTTTAATGTATAAATCTTGAAGTGGCCACTACTGAAGCACTGTTGAGCACTGGCCACTCCTGGTGTGTTTACCTGATGTCTTTTTATTATCATTGTTCCCAAGATGGGCATTTTTCTAAATTTTAAACCACCAAAGCTTATTTTTACATGAATTTTATTTTGCAGTACATTGAATTTATATAATTGTTTTTATAATTCGAAACAAGCGTCTTTTAATCTGACTGTTTTACGTTATTTTTTACAAACATATAAATTTATCACTGTAGTTTTAAGTTGTAGATTTTCTGAATAATTAAGATAGTTTCGAATACCTAGTTTTGAGTAAAATACATTATTTAAATAAAATGTTCAATGATTTAACTGCGGTATAAGTTCAAAAACTGGATGAAATACCTATACTGAAAAAAAAAACATGAATACAGGTACAAAAGTACTTGAGCAAAAAAACATTTTGTTTTTCAAATAAAAACACGCAGTAGGGATAAGAATTGTCCTTTCCTAACTACTTGGAGAAAAAAGAGTATAATATATATAAACGCATTACTTTTAAAGAAATATAATTCGTATTATTTCAGGTGTAAAATATTACGATGAAAAATTAGGTGCATGACATTTATAAGGACAATGGTTTTCCTCTGTACGCACTTTTAAAGGAAATATATTAGAGCACATTAATTTCCTTTAAGTGAAAAGAGGTTTTGTCGAGTCTAGGATATCCTTTTTCCAGTACTTAAAAAAAAGAAAGTGGAAAAAAAAAAACTTACATAATAATTTTATTTTGAATCTTTTAAAGCTCTAGATTACAGTTTCCTAGAAGCGTTAAAAAGTTTCAAGTTCGGCTTACATTAAAATCCTCCTTCTTTCGTACATTACATTTATTTTAACTCAGAGAAATAATTTAAACAACAAATATTTATTACAGTCGATCATGTAACGGAAAAGAAATTATGAAACATATAAGAGCAAAACCTTCCAGAATCGATCGTTTACCCATAAACAAACTTTTTTTTTCGCCTGAAATAAAACCTTCCCGGTATATAAGACGTAAAAAATTTATAAGTGTTACAATTATTTTCGCATAATATTTTTGAAAGTTGCAAATGAAAGTAGTTCTGAAATATTAAATCTAATGCCTGTATTTGAAGTTTGAAAGGACTTATTGAAACAAGTAAATTTTGCGTCAAATGTTCTTCAGCATATGAGGTTTGTGATATGTACAGTGGCTCCCAAAAGTGTTCGTAAACTAACGACTTTCAATGAAATAGGCCCCTGTGGCATTGTTTAGAATTAATATTTCGGAATAGGTACTTAATTTTAAGATCTATGATCTATTTTTAACAAAACTACACGAAATTTTTTTAATAAAACATTAAAACTTTATTTTATAAAATTTTTAAAAAAATCAAAAACCAAAAAGTTCCGGAAATTTTATCGCACAAAAATCTTCGTACTTTGAAAAAATGCCAAAATATTTGTAAATAATCTAACTTTTTACAGAATTTTTTTAGTAGAATATCATGCAGTGTCAACAACAGCTTTTAAATGTCTGGGAATAGATTTCATTGTTTTTTCTTTATTTTTTTATGCAATTTCTGAATGAGTGTTGAGCCGCACTTCGAGTCTTAGTGTTTCTAGTTCGCTTTTCGTTTCAATGGTGTATTTTCGTAATGTAGCCACAAGATATATCCAAATATATTCCATTAAGTTTAAAGCTGGCGATTGAGGAGATATTTCTAAGTTTAAGGACAATTTTTGAGGCACCAAAAGCAAACATGTTCTTCTTATCGTTTTCTTGATTAAAAAAAAAAAAAAAACCAAAGTTGTTTCCGATTGCCAAATTTTGGGTTAATAGTTTAAAATTGTTTTTTGAAATATTTAAATGAACAGCATGATTAATTATTTCATCAAAAAATTCCAAATTTCCAAGTCCTGATGCTATCATGCACCCTCACACAAAAACACCTTCACCGTCCTGATTAACTGATCCAGCAAAGTTCTTAAGATTAAATTCCTCATTTTTTCTTCTATTGACAATTATACAACAATTTAACCCAAAATATTGGATTTATTTTCATCTATAAGTAAGACGTTGTTTCAAAACGTTTTGAGCTTATTTATCATTGATTTTACGACGGAAAGCGTAAGCTTACTGTTTTTCGCACGAACAAGAAAATTTCTGCGGGAAGAGGTCCCCTTTAATACAGCTAATCTGAGAACTTGGCGAACAATTTTAGGTGAAAATTGAACGTAAAATGTTTCATTCAATTCTGCAGAAACTTTTTCAGCTCTTAAATGTGTATTTTTCATAATTTTAACTGTAAACCTACGATCACGCTTTGTTAACTTTGCCAGTTGAACTTTTCTTACCTTGTTTTCGATCCTATTCTTGTCTTTAAAGCATTTTGTCAAGCAATTCACTATAGAATCGTATTAATTAACTAATTTAGATCAATTTCAAACCAATTTATGGCTACTGTGAGGGAAAAAAAATCAAATTTCTAATCGTGTTTGTTGTTTTTTACGAATACCTGCCATTTTAAAATAACAAGCAGAATATTAGGGAATAAATAAACAAAAAATTAAAGGCAAATGACTTAACAGTGTCATTACAATGCAAAAATAATAAAAAATACCACATATAATAATTTTAATCATGAATTTATTCGGAATTATTTCAGAGTACGATGAATTTTGTGGCGTATTTTTTTCTCTGTCTTATCGTTTTTTGACAAATTTCAAAAATAAAATCTGGCAATATTTTGAAAAAAAAAAACTACTTGGTTTTATTGAGAATGGCATAGGAATGGTGTTGAAAACAATTGGATTTCATATTCGAATTCAGTTTTGCGTTATTTTGGTTTTACTACAAAATTTCAAGGTGTACGAACACTTTTGGGAGCCATGGTATATAATGTTTTAGAATTTTTCAAATGTTAATTATTATGATTCATATTCACAATAAAGAACTTTCCAGTTATGGTTTTGCTTGATAGTACCTATTGGCGTTTTCTTTTTTCAGATTTGCCTTGATTGAGTACCTTTATTACTCATACGGTCAATTCACTATTTTTTGCTTAACTGCTGACAAACATAAACTAAAATTAAATTTTTATATTAAATGTTTTTTTTGTTCTATTTTTTAATGAGTCATTTGATAAATATTCCAAAAATAGAGCTAACTGAATCTTGAATGAGTGATAGACCTTAATGTTAGTTTGGCCTTATTTGGTACCTTTACCTTATTTCTCAAGACTACTGCGTAAGTAAATTATGGTCTAATCTGCCACACATGGTAAAATAGTTCTTCCGTACGTGAAACTTTACTAAAACACGGCGACATACAACAAATGTAGTTTTCTTAGCCAAATATTTATTAATTATGAACAAAAGGTATTTGAAATTTCCGTATTATAGCCATCAAATAATGAAATGCATAGTTAAAATATAAGATAATCATACTAAGCACTACTTGAAATAAATGAATTTATTCTGGAAAATAGCCTTCTGCGTCAAAAAAACTACGTAATCGTCTGAAGATATCTTTTCAACAAAAATGAGGTAAAAACATAATATATTTTTTAAAGAGTGGATTTTTTAGCTTTAGGGTTTTGAAAAAAGTTTTAAAGTTGTTTTGCGATAAGATATCAGCAAATCGTTACAAGTATATTCTCGCTTATGCATTTTTTAATTTTTGGTAAATATTTTGAACAAGAGGTACACATAAGCACGTACTTCCTGAATGGTTTGTATTTTTTAAATGATTAATGGCTGTTATATTACTGCACATGCACTTATATACGTACACATGCATGCGTATGTTTGTATGCACTTACATATTACAAAAATATGTAAATAGCTGTTGCTGTTTTTTTCTTTCTGTGTGCCGAATTTGTTGTAATCTTTCTAAAAGTGACGTTCGTTGTGTTACTTCTAATTTTTAATACCGAAGTTTTCAAAGCACTACTTGTAAGGTCATTGCCCTGTTAAGTTAGCAGTTAACATAAGAGTTTACGGATTTAGCGAGAAAAGAAAGAAATACATCTTCATAAGAATATAACTTGGCTTCAATCTTGGAAAGCTCATTTTGCCTCTGGTGAAGAAATTAGCTTTTAAAAAGCTGCGAAGAAAAGTTCAAATCCAACGTTAATATACTGTAATTAACGTTTGTCAATGGGTAAAGTTATACCCTAACTTCTTTTTTAACAAAAAAACAAACATCATTTTACCGGAACACCAATTTTGGAAGAAAAGAAAAAAGCACAACCACTGCTGCTTCAGTCGACTGTTGCAGGTTAATAGATGTTGTTTTGTTCTAGTGTTGTACCGTATCTGGAAATAAAAGCATCTTTACTGGTTTGCTTACGCCATTTTATGAACTTTTTTTTTTTTGGTTGCTACATGTTTTATGGCTCTAAAGACTTTATTTTGGAATGAAATTTCAACATTTTTGACAGTATGGATCAACCTTTAGTTATCCAAGAGCGAACCAAAATGTTGCATAGGATTGTGAAGACCAGATACATTACAGAAAGTGAAAAAAAAAAAAAAAACGAATCGGGGGCTTCAAGTAAACGATGTCACTCTTTGAAAGGGGGAAGGGGGTTGGTAAAATTGTAACACATTGGGACAAAAGAGGAAAATGATCAAAAATTGTGAAAAAAAGTGTGATGTCTTTAATGAGCAGTCCCATACACATGTTATTTGAAAGCTTTATAATTAAAATGTGCATTTTAATATTATGTTTATTAAACTTGTTTAATAACTTTTTTTTATCCCACGGGAAATAAATCGCAACGTAATATTAGTCAGTGGCCTTTTTGCAAGTTTATCAATGTCCGCTGTCCAACTTTATGAACAGTTGTAAAAGGGAAACTATAAGGCGTTGTTAAACTAATTTTTTTAAAAAAGTTTACATTTATTTCCACTCAAAACAAAAAGCATAAGGATGGGAGAAACTTTTGTAGAAGTATAATGTACACAGTTTCCAATCAAAGGAAAGCAAAAAGAAATATGTGAGCCGCATGAGGCTCGTGGGTCTGACCCCTTTGAACTAATTCATCATATGTCAGAGAACCTGAAGTAAAGGTGAACTTATAAAGTTTAAAGGTACTTACTAAGAGGCAACAATTTGATAAAAGATATGATCGTTACATATTTTCTTAATTATTCCTGTTGAATGATGTGCTTCCTTTAACAAAAATGAACCAAATCTACGCATGGAACGTTCTATGTTTTTAATCAACTCTTTGCTTTTGTTGTACATAATTCGGTTTAAAAAATAATAATAAATTTTATACAGGGCTGTAATAATGTATTTGCAAATATTTTATTCCTAAATTTTACTTTTAAAAAATGTAGGCTTACATTATATATTTTGCGCAAAAAAAATAACATTTTGTTTTACTTTTTAAAAGGCTGCATTTTAAACCTTCAGTAACCTAATCTCTCTAAAGAGTTAACGCTAAAACTTACACTAGGGAAATTAATAAATATTTAGCAAGGAAAACAAAAGGGCACAGATTTTAATTGGTTTAAATTAACGCAACTCCAGTGCCCTTCTAGAACAAGAATTCAAAACGTCGGCAGTAATTATGCATACGCATTTTCCTTGTCTTCACCCTAATCAAATTATATCTTTAGCACGCATTATTAATGCACTACTGTAATTTCTATTTATTTTCTTCTTCACCGTATGTTCAAATAAGATACCGAAACTAAAGTGTCTGCACATTTGCATGTATAATTAAGTGATTTTCTTTTGAGCTAAGAATGGATATAAAATGAACAAAGCGTGTTCCCAAGCAGTTCATTGTCGATCTTGAATATTTGAATTTAGTTTCTATCGCTTTTTGAAGTACTTTAAAAAGATTAGTGGGCTTTGTATAATACCTGAAACTAAAACCAGGTCTCTCAAAGCATCATCACAAATATGCTGTATTTAGTTTTATTAAGTTTAAAACTTAAAAAAAAAACCGGAAAATAGTAAAAGAAAATCACGTGAATGGAAATTTTAGTAGGAATTATAAATTCAAAATTATTTCAAACTTCACTTTAATTTTAAAAGTGTATGTAAGGGAGATCGGGGCTAGTTGTTACACTCCGAAAAAGTTAAGTGCGCCAAATGAGGCAACCACAAGGTTCATAGCCTAATATACATCTTATTTATGATTCGATTAGCTTCAACTTTTGTGCAACCATCAGCTGTTTATAAAAAAAAACAATAAAACGACTTAATGTGAAGTTTAATTATGTTTGTCAGCAGTATAACAAATAAAGGTGACTTGACATTATAACATAGAGCCATAACAAGGCTAACTCCGTACAAGGACTAACTCAAGCACTGAAAAAAAGTAAAAAAAATAAAAAAAAATTAAAAAAATTTAAAAAAATTAAAAAAAAGCGAAAAAGTACAATCAAATTTTTAAAAAAAATGTTTGTTTTAGTCTATATAAAAAACGTATTAAATCTCGTTTGAAAAACTATAAAACATTATCAAATCCCATGAATACTTCTATAACAAAGAGAAAGATCAGTTGTGTCACCTTCGGGGCACTAAAAATATGTAGTTTTCTATATTTTTTTGTTACAACTGCGCACAATTTTTGCACATATGTGCAGCATATGCAGTATAAAAGATCTTATCCTTCACCCGATACTCTGATGTCTTATTAAGAACACCGGAGCTTTAGTAACGCGAATAAGGGAATTTTGCGTAGCATCTATTTTTAAAGAATTATCAAAGCACAGAGAAAATGACGCTACACAACATTTTTTTTTTTTTAATTCGTTAACTGCATAAATTTTGCTTAATGTATGCACATTTTTTGTACAATTAAAACTACCTCAAGCTGTGAAGACGAAAAAAAAATTAATTGTGAAAAAAAGATCCGGTAGTTTTGTTAACAGTCGTGCGTAAAATCAGCTGTTATCTGAGTTTTACAGTAACGGACGATACTGTTTTATTCATCCGTAAGGTTTTCTGATGGCGATGAAGTCACGATCTAAATCTTTTTCTTTCTCTACATTAAAAAATGGAGAATAGCCTTATTGCTCTACGTGGCGTTATTTGGCGCACTCGTTTTTCAAGGTAAATCACGACAGGTAACTTTGTTTTTCTTATGCTCAATAATAGCTTTTAATGCTGTTTTTGTTCACTAGTCCAAGAAGAGCTTGCAATCAGTATCGCAGAAATAGAAAACAAATATCACTCGATTTCATTTATTGTTGTAAAAAATACAGAAAAACGTTGCATTAGAAAACATTTTATATATAGTTAAAAAAAAGCATATGCTTTTTTTTAAAGCAAGTTTTTAACTCCTAAATACTTTTTTTGTGCAACTTAAATGTTTAACTACGCAGTTGATCAAAATACACTACTAAAATCACGTTTAGGAAACTATCTCGATAGAATTTTGTTTTATATTAATCAATTTAAAAAAAAAACATTGTTTTCTATGAATGCTTAAACTACAACTAAATTAACTACAACTAAAATTAAATTTTTATCATTTATACATCAGCATTAAACTGAAGAAGATGTCATGTACATTATATCATGGTAATGGAGGTTCCTTATTGTGGTTAACTCTTTAATGGCTGCAAAGCGTTAGTTCGACGAGTTCTGCAATAAAATGAAGATCATTGAAATTAAAATAATCGAAATTTGTTCGGAAGGCAAATTTTAAACAAATTAAAATTACTAATACCTAGAAATACACTCGTGCTGTATATACAACGTACTGCAAAAGCGTAAAACAGATACCTAAGATTGATTAAAAAGCTTTTGGGGGTCCATTGCAATTTAAGATACCAACGTTAGAGGCTGTTGAAACTATACAATCATTAATGAACCCAGAAGGAGAGGAATCAATCTCTGACGTAGGTGGATCAACAAAGGTACGGAATAAGGAATATTTGACACTGAATATCTCAAAGGGCAAAATCAGTAAATATAAATCTGAAACATTTATTGTTATGTTTTTTTTTAATTAAAATTCAGATTTGAAACATCTTTTAGAAAACAAAACAATATACTAAGTCAAGTTTTGACCTAAGAACACTTATTGTGTTTAAAATGAAAAGTCAAGAATTTTTGCTTCGACATTTTGATGTTCTCACTAAAAGGAGACACGCATACATGTTTCGCGTAATGAAATAACAAAGTTATCTTATGTTTGTTTGGCTCAGTAATCCGTTATTTCTTAAATTTATGAATTGAGCACACTTCTGCTTTAATATTACCTGACCAGTTGATTTGCATTATCTCTGGCCAGATGATTTGCTTTTGATCATTACTAGTTATTCCGCATCAACATTACACTATTCCCTTTTGGAACCTTTACCACCATTAAGATATCAACGACGAGTTATGATTGTAAGATTTAACTATCTGTGTCGTTAAATAGCTACTTAAATTGACACTAAAACGACTGAAATGACCATTTCAAACATAAGGCTATTTCAAAAAGCGAATACTTAAAAAATATTTTTGTCAACACATTGAGCTTTTATGATTATTATCTAGAAAACCTTTAAATCTTTTTTTAAAAATAGGGTATAAATGTATGTTTTACGAAGAAAAAAAACACAGATACAGATTTAGCCGCCTGCTTTTGATTTTCTTTTTTACTTCCTTTTACATAGTAAAGGAAGTAGTGTATTGGCAAAAAACTTTCACTGAAATATCGGACCAAATTTCCATTTTTGTCAGCATAATTTTCCTTTTATTTATGATTTTGCTAATTTGAATGATAATCTGATATAATACTGATTGTCTCTGTGAATATTTTACTCTTTATTTACCTTAGATGCATTTGGGCACCAAAAACAAATATGATGAATAAATAGTTTAGGAATTCAAACTTTTTTTTTTCTGGGAATTAGTATTTTTAAATCATCATATTGTAAACATTTGGTTTTTACATATAAGTGCAACCAACTGTGTTGTACGGCGTTGCTCGGTCAACTTCGAAAATAAAAAATGTGTCGACTGCGCATGTTCAATAATCAGGCGCATGCAAAAGAAAAATATAGCGTAAGTGAAATGAAGAAAAAATAAATTTTATAACTCAATATTTGAATTCAAAACGCATTGAAAATTTTGTAAGGTACTCTTGTTCTTCCACAATGCAATTCTTTAAAACTAGCTAAGAGACTGGCTATTGAGCCATATAGCTCGAGCTGTATGGCTCAAAATTGAAATTTTAGCTCTTTGTGTGCATTTTTTATAACATTTAGACAGCTCCGCTCCCCCTACATTAATTCCTGAACAAAAATTAACCTTTGTTTTAAATTTTGCTTAACATTCGACGTACACTGTGATTTGTAAAAGGAACACACGCACACGTTTAACCATACATATTAGGATGGATCTTGTTTTCGAAGTATGAAAATGTGATTTTCTCATCCTCTAAGTTGGTTCTTTTTAAAGAAAAATAATGAGGTAAATGTTTAGCATTGTCTAACAATATATAGAGGAAGTTAAATGATGCAAACGTTAGTAATGCAGACGACCCTGACATAAAATAAAAATTCAAAACGCTGAGATGTGTATAGTTTCAAAAACACGCAAGTAAAAATCGATTATTTTGTAATGTGTTTTAATCTAAATTTTATTATTTTATATTAGTTGTAATTAAAAAAAGGGGAATTTATGTTTCGGTTACAGTGTTAAATATATATATATTTAGGTCATAATACAAAAATTTGCAGTTATACTCATTACTCACTAAATATTGTATGTTTAAAAAAAAAACTTCTATTTTTGCTGGTAAAATTACCACAGATATACAAATACAAATATGACGACCAGCAACAGGCTATTTGCCCGACTAAGTTGGTCCTAGTCAATTTATTAGTCCCCAATGAAGATCAATACCCTTCTTAAAGCTATCTGCCCCCTTGCTCATTACCACCTCTTCCGGTAAGCTGTTCCAAGTGCCCATAACCCTACTAAAGTAGTTGTTTTTCCTTAAAACAATGACCCCTTGTCCTGCTTTCCGTGCAAAAATTTAATCCATTAACATCATTTATTTTGATAAATTTAAACAACTGAATCATGTCCCGCCTGATCCTTCTTTGCTCCAGGCTATACATATTAAGTCTATTAAGTCTAATATCATAAGTTAAATCTGAAAGTCCCCTTACTAGTCTAGTTACCCTTTTTTGAACCCTTTCCAATACACAAATATCTTTCCTCAGATAAGACGACCAAAACTGCACAGCCTACTCCAAATGGGGTCTTACTAAACTCCTATATAAAGGTAGAAGAATCATCTTAGATTTGAGTGAAATAGATCTATTGATAAACCTAAGCATTCTGCTGGCTTTGTTACTTGCAATGCTGCACTGTTGACTAAAGTTGAAATCCTGATTTATTAAGATACCTAGATCAATAACATTTTCTACCTGACTAATGATTGAACTCTGTAAACTGTAACTCGTACACTTATTTCTATGAACTTAGTGTAGCACTTGACATTTCCCCACATTGACTGCCATACCCCACCTATCCGCCCACTTAGTAATATAATCTAAATCCTCTTGAAGCTGTTTTGCCTGTTCTTCATTTTCTACAATCCCCATAACTTTTACTTCATCAGCAAAACAATTCATGCTTCCAGAAATATTCTCATTGATGCCATTCATAAAAATAATAAACTAGAGAGGCCCTAAAACTGAACCCTGGGGAACCCCGTTTAAAACATCACTCCATTTAAAATGATTTCCCCTCCCAACTACACTTTCTTTCCTTCCAGTCAGCCAATTTCTCTCCCAAAGTAAAGTTTTTCCTCCCATTCCTATATCAGCTAACTTGCTGAGAAGAACAACATGCGGTACCTTATCAAAAGCTTTTTGAAAATTAATATAAACAACATCCACACAATTTTTTGGTATCTAAAGTCAAGGTAACCTTGTCGTACAAATGCAATAAATTAGTAGCACACGATTTACCTTTCCTGAACCCATACTGTAAACTAATCAACAGACTATTAGTCTCTAAGAAATTCATAATATTAATTTTGATAAAAGTTTTGAAAATCTTACAAACCACTGAAGTCAGACTTACAGGACTATACTCTCAGAATTACCTTTAGATCCTTTTTTGAAGAGCAGCATTATGTTAGCCAGTTTTCAGTCCTCTGCCATTGTCCCTGAGTTGTAAGAAGCATTGAAAATATTTAAAATAACATACACTAATTCCTCTGCACATTCAACTAAAATTTTTGGATAAATATTATCTGGTTCCGGAGCTTTAGTTGCCTTATTTTTTTTCCAAATGAAATAGAACCTCTTCCCTATAAAACACGAAATCCTCAAGCTGCATAATAGCTTGTGTCTTGCTAGTATCAACTGTTGAAAACATAAAAAGTAATTTGCGTTCTCTGTAACATAAAGCAAAACACAATTATATTTAAACCTAAAAAATAATTGAATTTAAAAAGATTAACTAAAACTCTCGCTCGCAACATGTAAAAGGAGAAACATAACGTATTGCACATATTATTCTTCAAAAGAGCTTTTAAAAATTCCTCGTGTTTGCTTAAAGAAACATCTTTATATATCTAAAAATTTCATAAAGTATTTTCAGCAATTTTGTTTTACGGTTGGTGGATTACTTACCAAAGCCTTTATTCATTGACATGAATTTCATGTTTTTGGATATCTTTTGGAATTAGATTATAAAAGCTTTTGATAAATAGAGGATTGATGATTTAAGAACGGGTATTGAAATTTCTGTAATATTTTATGAAGTATTTATTTTTTCGAACGAAAGGGTATTTGGAATACGTTTGAAAGATTATGGCATTTGTAGTAGCAATATGAGAGCTTCGGTGCATTAGTTTAGATAGTCATCTGAAAGTTTCGTTTCAGAACAAGTTATTGTATAAGGGAAGTTTTAGGGATTTTATTTAGAACGTATACATAAGGTGTATAGTATTCTTTTCAATAAACATTGATAAAATAATTGCAACTGCAGTGATCCATACTGCCTTGTGCAGGTAAACGGCAGTATCTGCAGAAATGAATTTCCGAGATATTTAAAAAAAAATGTTTGGTGGATTCAATGCCAGCAACAGGAAAATGTTGGAATTACGCGTTGTTTTCGCCACTTTTTTTTCAGCGAAATCCAAATAAACGATCTTGTACAGTAAAGATAACGTAGAATAGATGAAAAAATGCAAAAAAAAATAAAAAGGGGAAAATTTGAAGTTACTGCCCTTTACCTGCACACGGCAGTATATGGTGATTTAACTTTTGGTCGTGTATGGTTAGTGAAAATTGTGAAAAATAATTTCCACAGCAGAACATCTACGCAGATGAAAACTGGATTTAACTATGATTGTATAAGATTTCGTGCTTTCTCGTTCAAAAAATGATGAGGCATCTGGATGATTGATTAACTATTTTTGAGATACCTAAGTTTTTATTAAAAAAATATGAATTAATAAAGATATTTTAAAAATAAACATGCTTCGCAAATGTTATTCTTGCGCTTGAAATACTAGCAAGAAAACAGTACTTGTTTTTCAAGAAATAAAGAAAAGAAAGAAAACGAGGTTCTCTTTCATATATCTAGGATTCTGAATGCAATGTGGTGAAGGGCATAATTTTTTTTCAAAATATCTCGGAATTTTATACGTGGATCCAGAATGTGTAACGTTTGAACGTAAACATTTTTCAACTTCAAAACCTTGTGTTTTCTTTTTTTTCAATCTCACATGAAAGTGTTACCTACTTGAAGAAACCATAAGCAATGGCCCAGCTAATTTCCAATTATTTTAGACATAAATTTAAAAAAAAAAAAAAAAAAAAAAAACCTTGCTCACGGAAAGGAAAAAAGAAAAAAAACTTTTAGTGTTTGAAAACAGTAATTATTAATATCAAAATAGTAATTATATTAATTTGTGCAATCAATGAGCTATTTTTATGATTAGTGTGAATCTAATTTTAAGATTTCTTAATTAAAGTACACTTAAATTTTAAATATACTTTTAATTCAAATATGTGTTAAAAATATAGAATTAATATGTTTCCAAATTAGTAAATTTGAAAATATACTGGTAATTTATAATTTTGATAGACTGCCTGAAATTAATGTATTTTCCCTCCGTCATTTATTCTCACCTCAGAAATAATGACATTGATAAGATATGTCACGGATGTGAGGAATTTTTCATTAATATAGGCCTAATGAATACATTTTCAGGGAAATTTTCTTGTTATTCGTCGCTACAATCTACACATGTTAAGCATATGAAAACATGTGCACTTCTTTTTTTTTTTTTTTTTTTTTACAGTTGTTTACATTCTTGAAATTCAAGTTAAC
The DNA here is from genome assembly GCF_026930045.1 of Uloborus diversus. Classification (NCBI taxonomy): domain Eukaryota; kingdom Metazoa; phylum Arthropoda; class Arachnida; order Araneae; family Uloboridae; genus Uloborus; species Uloborus diversus. Next base: position 46,876,767 of record NC_072737.1, read on the forward strand.
GAAGGTGAGAATTCTCAATAACAACACATGGTTTTTTTTTAAAAAACCAATCTTCTTGCTTTATAACAATAAGTGGGGATACTACTAAAGAAGTCTAAAATTTCAAATGCTTTACACCGAAGTTATATATAGCCCAAATTACTCATAGCAGCATATAACAAAAATATAGTGTGGTGTTATAAAATGAACCATTCACCTCTAATATTCGAAATATTTTATTCAAACCATTTGTCCAGTTAATGTTCCATTATTTCCATTATACACTGCATTAAAGTCGAAGGCTTATCTCTTTCATAGGAAAAATTCAAATCTTTATCGCATAGGAAATGTTTCTAGCTAAATATATGATTTCCTGTACTTCCATTAAAATAACTAGATAAGAAATAAAGATTAGAGAATCAACTGTGGGATTTAAATCGTGTAAATTTTATCATTATGTTTTCATTTTGAGTAACCAAGCTTTAATAGCACCATTTGTCATTTCCCATATCAACTTCTGTTTTTCAAAGTAATACATTATACACTGATTTTATTCTAATATAGAATCCTAAAACGAAAATGAAGGATGTGATTATAGATTAGTTATTTTAAATGAAGGAAGTATTTTGTTGAAACTGCCTAATAATAAGTGCTTAACTAAGTATGGAAGCAGTTAGTATTTAATAATATGTGTTTCATTCGTCAATTAGTGCTCGCCCGCACGTTCTTTTAGATTACTGCGATTTCAGAAAATGGCTTTCGTAAGCGGCACAAACATGTTATTGGTTATTTTAATTTTAATGAGCGTAATGTGCAATCATTAATTCCGTATTTATATGATTCGCAAACTATTTCGAAATAATATATTTTTAACGAATAAGTAATTCAGTTACTACCATTTCAAAACTATTATGGTTGGGATTACGAAATTTTCTGAAGGTAAATATTTTAAACAAATAATTAAAGCTCTTAAAGCTGTTTTTGTGCGGACATTTTTTTTTTTTTTTTTTGTGCCATTCCCTCCCCCCTCTTCCCTTGTGCGATTTTTTTTAATGCGGAATATGAAAGTGTCAATAAGATTGAGACTCAATTGAAGAAATGATTTATAAAACGAGTGCGAGGTAGGACACTTCAAGTGACGACTGGGGCCACCCCGATGGGAAGTTGCTGTGACCTCTCAAAAAATACTTATTTCGGAAATTTTGTCTGACCTGATCAGCAAAATTATCATCACTTGGATATTTCTGGATGTTTCTGATTTCGTTTGAGGAAGCAATTCCTAGTTATTTCGGAAGTATTTGGGCTATTTTCTGCATGAACCTTTTTTTATGCGCTCCCTATCCACCGCATAAAAAACATTTTTAACTGTATTGCGAAAGCTATTTTTCTAGCTACTCATGAAGTTTCAAACGATTTTTACTTCCTTTTTACAAAAAAGGAAGTATTGTATTCGCGAAAAAATTTTCGCTCAAAAATCGGCCTTAATTTCCATTTTGCTCAACCCCAAATGAATGCTGAGTTTTTTTTTTCGACCCGACCACACGTACATATGTACCTAAGAACGTATAGACGCCCGAAATATCCATTTTGAAGTTTCCCGAGTTAATTGCAACGAGTTTTCTCGTGACGTCTGTATGTACGTATGTATACGCGTATGTGTGTATGTCACATAACTCAAGAACGGTATGTCCTAGAAAGATGAAATTTAGTACGTGGACTCCTAGTGGGATCTAGTTGCGCACCTCTTGTTTTGGTTGCATTCGGGTGTTTTTAAAGGAGTCGTTTGCCCACTTTTGGGGGGAATTCATTGTTAATTTCGATGCAAACTCAAGTGCTGCTATAATTTGGCGGACACTTGGCGATACATCGCCAATCTTTTGGTCGCCAATTTTTCTCGCCAACTTAACGACAAATTTGGCGATTATTTTTATTATTATTTTTAAAAATCTGGTTTCAATGTGGCCATTGTTGGTGAAATTTAGAAAGTTAAAGAGATAATCACATTAAAACTGCAATAATAGGGAAATAACATTAAATTGGTTAAAAAGGAAGTCATGTGATGCACACATCAGCTCGTTTTTCACTGCGTTTTCTATGCGGTTCCTATCCAACGCCCAAAAACAGGTTTGGATGCATATACTGCCATGGGCAGGTCAAAGGCAGCAACTAAAAAACTTTTCATTTTTCTTTCCTTTGCATTTTTGTCATCTATTTTACGTCCACTGTATTGTGCGAGCTTGCTTACGCGCGAAAAAAAAAGCCTAATTCCAACACTTCGCCATTGTTTGTATTGAATCCAAAATGCGTCTCTTCAAGTATCTCGAAAACTAATTTCTGCAGATACTGCCGTTTACCTGCTCATGTGAGTATACATATAATTTAAAACTGAGCGTATGTATCTATGTATGTACCTATGTGTTTATGTCCAAGTTTCTTCTCCCGAACGACAGTAAACTGACCGTCGAACCAGGTATCCCGATGGATTCGTAATCTTCCCGTCTTTATGTTTGGCTGTTTAACATATTCCTCCGATAATAATTAGCGAAGATATCAATAAAAACTATATTAATTATGGCACTTAGATTTCGACATACCAACCCCTATTTTTCGAAAGCCTTCCTCTATGCAAATTGTTATTCAGTGCTCCATATCAACTTTCCGCAGCAATGCTTTTATTAAAATTTATAGCGGTGAAGAAAACCGTTGGGACGAAAGATCTGTTGCCATTTTTTTCTCGAATATGAGGAATAAAATTATGGGTTTTGTTTTAATTCTTCTCCTGTAATCGGGAGATTTAAAATGTTTACTTTTTGGTTATTTCTCCGCAATCTGCCGCAAAAATTAAACTGATTGTTTCTTTTTTTTTGGTTCAAGCCTGATTGTTGAACTCGCGTCACTTGACATAACTTTCATTTTCGAGGTGGACCGTGCAAAGCCGGGCGACGCAGCTAGTACTTTTATTAAAATTTGTAGCGTGAAAAAAGTCATTAAATGAAAGATCTGTTGCCATTTTTTCCGCGAATATGAGCAAATAAAATTCTGGGTTTTGTTTTGAGACTTTTCCTGCAATCGGGGGATTTAAAATGTTTCCTTTTTGGGTATTTTTCTGCACTCTGCTACAAAATTTTATTTTTTTTTTTCGTTCAAGCCTGATTGTTGAACACGTGTCACTTGACATAATTTTCAATTTCGATGCAGATCGTGCAAAGCCGGGCGACGCAGCTAGTTACTTGTAGGGTTTCGGGATTGCATCTTTAGTTAAGTTTGTATTGTTTATTATGATAATTATTATTAATTTTCAATATTATGTACTCTTTATTTTTAGCGTTATTTATACATTCCTCGACTCAATATCTAGTTTTACTAAGCATAGTTACTTCAATTCTAAAGGCTTATAAGCTGTTCAAATCTCACAACAAGTTTATAAGCCAAACATTAGCAAATGTGAAACAAACAAACAGGTTAAAAATTGAAACAAAACTGTTTTATCAAAACCCACCAGTACAAAAAAAAAGCTAATTTCTAAAACATTAAATAAAAGTAAACAAACTTCAAAAAGTAGAACCCCAAAGAAGTTAATCTACTTGTAACTATCATCTTCTAGTTTACAGTGTAAATATATTGCGTTGTGTAATGTGATAATAGTGCGAAAAATTACGATAACAAAGGTATATAAGGTTAAAAGATTACTTTTCTGAAAGTTTCGTCTTGCTTTAATAATAAATTAAGGAGACGTTTTTTTCTCTATGATTAGTCTACGCACATCCTATCACGTATGAAGATAAGGTTTTCTACGATTCTTTTGTTGTCATATCCTGAGTGATATTTTAGCCAGCTTTATTTTACTTATGTGATCTAATAACATGTTGTTAGACTCCAATGTAAGGCAGGCGCAATACCGTCGATCTCTTTTTAGCAAATTTTTCTTGTGATTCCATAAGGTTTAAAAAGCGACCAATACTCCATTTTTCCCTTTTTTTCTGGAGAAAAGGGAGGAAGTTTTTAGATATATAATGTTTTCATTTTCTAGCTTTCTAGTTGGGAAAGTGAGTCCTAACGATCTTTGTGAATTTGTCTCATTTTACCGTTTATTATGACCTAAGACAATATGCAATATTTTGTCTGTAGAAATTGTCTCGTTTTTCAAAAATATGCTTTGGATATCTCAAATGCTAAATTGATGCAGTGAAAAGCAAAGAAATGCAAGTGCAAAAAAAAAAAAAATTAGAAGTAACCAGTACAAATGGTACCTGTGCTTTGTCTTGGGGTTAGAGGTGTTAGGTATGTGCTGCTATGCAGCATGATTAAAAAAAAAAAAAAAAAAACTTTTCAATGAAGCCCACCTAGGACCACAACGTTGAACTTTTTTTAATCACAAAACTTGAAAAGGTCTTCTTAGATCATTTTTTTTCTCACTGCCTCAATTGTCAATGAGATAGCAAAGACGATTTTAGTTGTAACTCCGCTTTGAACTTGTTTCAGATTAAAAATGAACTTATTACACTAAATTATGGATTTTTTCAGAATGTATATTGCATTATTAATAAATTTGTAGAACATACTTGTAATAAGTACATACTGGTGCTACTTCAGGCAGTACTACATGAATATAAACTGCAATATGTGAAATATGTTGAGGTTTCATCATTTTGGGTTCATCAACCATCGTTATATATATCATTCATCAGAAAATATTAAGGGATTGGTAAATGGTAAAAAAGGAAACGCAATGTTTTTCAAGAGTTTTTTTTTTTTTTTTTTTGCTAACTGGAAAAAAATTTGCTCGAAGCATCTTTCGTAATTGATGTATATTAGCTGGCCCACTTACTGGTGTGTGTGTTAAAATAATTTCTCGCTTAATGTAACAAGTTTTCAATGAACCAAAGCGTTGCTATTTGTCATTCTGATCCCGGATAATGGGACATCTTGCTCGTAAGATACTTTTGGGGGGCAAATTGGCTATTTCAGTAGGCGGACTCGATTGTACAGTAGGGTGGAGTGAAAAAATTAAAATTGGATAAAAGCTAAGTAATAGTGCGGAAAAGTTGTCTGTTGTACAGATATTTAGTCATGCAAAAGCATTTTTAAAACAAAAAATATCTTGAGGGTCCGCTTTTGCTTTGAAATTGACCATTATTGCATCAAAACTGACAAAAGTTATAAAAATTTCCTTAAAAAATGAAAATTTTTTAAAAGCTAAGCAATAGCGCGGAAAAGTTGCCTTTTGTATCGATATCTTGTCATGCAAAAACAGTTTTATGACAATTAATATCTTGAGGGTCCGCTCGCGTCTTGAAATTGATCATTATTTCATCAAAACTGACAAAAGTTGTAATAGTTTCATAAAAAATTAAAATTTGATTAAAGCTAAGTAATAGTGCTGAAAAGTTTCCTCTTGCATAGATATTTTGTCATGCAAAAGCATTTTTATAAAAAAAAAAATATTTTGAGGGTCAACTCGGACCTTGAAATTGATCATTATTGCATCAAAACTGATACAAATTCTAATGATTCCATTAAAGCCAAAATTTTTCCAATATGATGAAAAAGCACTTCAAAGTTGACCGTTTGTGTAAATTACATACCAAACTCAAATATTTAAATAATAAAATATACTAAATATCATACACCTTAAAATCACCCAATATCGAGTTAAAATTAAGTAACATTACAATACTTAGCACACTGAGAAAAATATTAAAAGTTATTCCTTTAAAAAGTTTAGCTTTAATATGCATCAATTATTATTTATATAAAACTAAAAATTATAAAAAACTAACAAGTAAAAGCATTTTTGACGTAAAAGATTCTCTGCTTGACAAATGTGACATTGCACCAAAATGTGATTTTTACATATGATAGATTACAAAATTTAAACATAAAAGTATGAAATTATCAATTTAATCCATCCATCTTGCTTACACCACAAACCGTAGACGATGCTTCTGTGACTAATTTAACGCATCGTTCCACTGCTTGAGTGTGACATGGGAGGCTATGGAAATCAAACAATTCAGAAGGTACGCCATCAAGCACCATTTCTTTCAAATCCTTATGTAGAATTCCACTTGTAAGTGACGACTCCGTCTGTTCCCAATTTTGCCAATCGATGAGTTCATGGTAGTCTTCAGCACCAAAATTAAACTCTGTAATTGTAAATTTTCGCAATCCAATCGGTGTCATAGATCTTGCATTCATAATTCGACGCAAACCGAGTTCTCTGACACAGTGTCGATCATCTGTGATCATCCAACAGCTACACAATTATCAACTAAAATGTTATTGCTTGTTATATAGTCAGTTATACTTCTGGTGATGTTTATCGCTATGCCACTGGCTGGAGTCACATAGCTAAGGTACTTAGATCCAGGTTCTTGAAGCAAAGTAACATGCACTTCAACTACTGTTTTACGGTATTTTTTGCCATCTAAGCTTGCAAGTTGTAACGTTTTATCCTTTCTGCTATCGAAATACACAGCACGAAGACTTCTCGAAGTTTCCGTCTCTTGTACCAGTACCTTTCTCCTTTTCTTATGTTTCTCTCGATTTTGCTGCGATCAATAACGCATGAAGAATCTTGTTCTGTAATCAAACCCACATCTTGAAGCACAGCACTTGCTATTGATGCCGCAGCTCTATCTGAAACACCGTATCGGTCACATTCCCTTGCCAATGTTGGTAAAGGAACTCGCATTTGTTGAGAGTTGGGTGGTAGCTTCGTTTAACATGGTGTCTCCTTCATTTTTGATCTAAAATTTGAAGTAGAAGCCTGGAAAATTTCGTCATTTATGTCCATTTCTGATGAACTTGAAGTTGATTCTAAAATCATAGGTGTTTTACTTTCAGTTTGTTCTGCAACTTTACAAAAGGCGAGCATTGTCTTGTGATTTTCTCTCTGCCTTCCGTCGAAGTCTTTTTGTTGCAGCTAAGTCAACAGTGCTCATGATCATTTTTCTAACAGTTCTCTGGTCATGAAGAAACGCCTGTTCTTCCACAGGAACTTTGCGGGACTTTTCACAACTACAAGAGGAAAATTTACATTTACAAGACGAGATATCAAACAATTTTTGTTTTGCATACTCAGCGAATGCTTTTATTTTGACCAGATGACGTTCATTTTTCTGTTTTCGTATATATTTTAATTGTTCTTTGTACTTGGCATTGTATGATCGAATGAGTTGAAGAACACGAGTGTGAGTAACTATAGGTATTGAAGATTTCCTCCAGTTCTTCTATTTGTAAAGCTACTGCCTCTGAGACTTCAGCTACCGTGGGTTCTTTTCTTTATTTCATCTGTCTTTAAATTGTTCCTAACATGCAAATAGTATTTCATCATGTCCTCATACGTCTGCAAAACTAGCTTACTCAACTCTTTGGGTATTCCAAACACAGGACACTTTAATTTAGTTCTCGTTTTAATTTTGCTACCATTAGCCATTTTCCTTACAACTCGACTAACAAATAGACACTCAACTGCTCACATACACTCATTCGAGAAAAACAAATGTTCGACTATATAGGCAAGGCATAATCTCAGCTAAGCAATGTGAGTGCTTATTTTTTCTCAGATGACATGCGAAACAGGTGCCACATGGCTTTGCACGAATTCATTCCTCAAGCTAAGAATGAGAGGGAGGCGAAGTACCCTTATACACAGAGACTAAAAGTAAAGGCTTTCAAGGACCTCCCTTAAAGTAAATAAATAGGCAAGATAAAAGTGTTTTCCCTCATATAGTGATATTGGAATTTTTTTATGACATTTACAGTTGATTTACGGAAAAGAGAAATGACTTATAAAAACCGTAGTTAAAAAAGTAAGATTTTTCAAGAAAAAAAAAAGTAAAAGCAGATGATTAAAATAAAATCTAGGATATAAATATATGAATTCTAAGTTTAGAGTATCAAATAACATTTTTTTAACTTATTAAATTAAGTACAGAAAAAACGAAGTTGCGATTAATTCACTACAAAACAAAAGCAAGTTTTTGAAATGCAAGGTCAAAGCGACCCACAGAACTAAAAAGTAAAATTAAAATAATTTTTCCCTATTCTTTATGATACCCAGTCACAATTCTTTCCCTCCACCAAAAATTGAGCATCTAAAATAAAAATTACTTGCATTAAAAGTGGAATTTTAGGAAAAAAGTGTAAATTTTGTAAATTTCAAGGTCAAAGCGGACCCTCAAGATGGAAAGGTAGAGCAAAAATATTTTAGCCCTTTCTTTGTGGAACCAAACCACAACTTTTCCGCGCTATTAGAAGTTGAATTTCGAAAAAAAAAATTTTTGCCTATACTTTCACTTCACCCTATTGTACAGCCTATATCTGTTACTCAGAGCCAGGCTAGCGTCAGATCAAATATTTCAATTTTCCGTTTATTAGTAAATTGTATGTATAATCCAATTCTCCCCGCACCAAGCCATAAGAACGTAACTAAAAAAACCTTTATATTTTTTGTAATCCTTTATAATAAAAAAAAAACTTTTATTTGATGTTTATTATCTGCCCACTTACTAAAATGTGTCTGTTAAAATAATATCTCGCTTAATGTAACAAGTTTTTAATGAACCAAAGCGTTGCAATTTGTCATTCTGATCCCGGATTATGGGACATCTTGCTTGTAAGATACTTTTTCGGGAAAATTGGCTATTTCAGTAGGCGGACTCGATTGTACAGCCTATATCTGTTACTCAGAGCCAGACTAGCGTCAGATCAAATATTGCAATTTTCCGTTTTTTTTAGTATCTTGCATGTATAATCCAATCAACCCCGCACCAAGCTATAAGAATGTAATTTAAGAAAAAAAAATCTTTATAATTTTTTGTAATCCTTTATAGTCATTTGTAATCATTTATAATCCTTTGTAATCCTTTATATTACTTTGTAATTAAAAAAAACCTTTTATTTGATGGTTATTAAATGGCTCACTTACTGGTGTGTCTGTTAAAATAATATCTTGCTTAGTGTAACAAGTTTTCAATGAACCAAAACGTTGCAATTTGTCATTCTGATTCCGGATAATGGGACATCTTGCTTGTAAGATACTTTTTCGAGGCAAATTGGCTATTTCATTAGGCGGACTCGATTGTACAGCCTATATCTGTTACTCAGAGCCAGACTATTGTCAGATCAAATATTGCAATTTTCCGTTTATTATTAAATTGTATATAATCCAATTCCCCCGCACCAAGCCATAAGAACGTAATTAAAAAAAAACTTAATTTGAATTCTGAAATTTTGAATTCATATTATGTGTTTCGCAATCACGAGTTGGGACAGGAACCTGCCCAATAGATGATTGTTTCTAGAAACCTCTCCTGTCCCCCCAAACCTGCCCTTCCTCCTAGGCGGTCACGTGTGTATAGTTGTGTGTGTGAGTAGACCTGTGTATATGCTCGTAGGCGTGTGTGTATGTGTGTGAAGGCGTGTGTGAGTGTGCCAGCGTGCATGTGTGTAGGACAAGGACGCCACCGACCAGGAGAAGTGGGACCTGGGGGACAGTGCTCAGGACCAGAACAGCCGCGCCTGCAGAGGACGGCGCCGGCGGGCGGTGTTGCTGCAGAGGCTTCTGGTCCAAGTTGAAAAAGGAACGGAACATCAAATGCGGCCAAGTGAGAACAATAAGCAATCGTGATTGCTCAAAAAAAAAAAAAAAATATTTTATAATTTCTTGTAATCCTTTATAATCCTTCCTAATCCTTTGTAATTTAAAAATAAAAAAAAACCCTTTTATTTGACGTTTATTATCTGGCCCACTTACTGGTGTGTTTGTTAAAATAATATCTTGCTTAATGTAACAAGTTTTCAATGAACCAAAGCGTTGCAATTTGTCATTCTGATCCCGGATAATGGGACATCTTGCTTGTGAGATACTTTTTCGGGGCAAATTGGCTATTTCAGTAGGCGGACTCGATTGTACAGCCTATATCTGTTACTCAGAACCAGACTAGCGTCAGTTCAAGTATTGCAATTTTCCGTTTATTAGTGAATTGTATATATAATTCATTTCCACTCGAAGCCATAAGAATGTAATGTTAAAAAATCCTTTATAAGTTTTTAATGGTGTTGAAAGAGCGCAAGCCCCATTCTTTGTATGGACCAGGCAAACGTTTCCCTTCTCTCCTGTAAAGTAGCGATTATGTGACTTACGTTAGTCTGGTTCTAATGTATATACATAAGTAATTACAACTCTACGTGGTAGCATTATACATACGGGATTATCTTGACGAAAAAATGTGACTAAGTTTTGAATGTTTAAATATTTAAATTTGTATTACTATTTTTACGTTCTTTGCTGAACCGTATACCAAAGAACCATATTTATTTTTAATTTTCTAAAAATGCAACTCTTCTCCACTATTATTAAACCTAAAAAAAATAAAACAAAAACAGAAAATGAAAAGTAGTTGTTTCGTTTCACCCTAGCCCATTCCATGATCAGCCCGAAACCCCTTAACGCGCATGCCGCAGATAACGAACGGAGTTGCTTTTTGCTAGGTTGTAATAGCGCTTTTCTCCCCATTTTGCTATCGGGATTTTAATGTTGTTTTTGCTGTTCAGCTTGCATTCAAAAATCGCTTCGCTTTATTATTTTTTTGGCACTGAATCAAATAGTGCAATAAAATACAAGGTTGCTAATATGTGCTGAAATATTCATTAAATTTACACAGTACATAACGGGAAAATAATAAACAATAGAGGATAGGACGAAAATCAATTATTTTTTTAACACTAATTATTTTATTGATTTATTTTTCTTTTTGCTTTTATCTCAGTATATCATTTTTTTTTCTTTTTATACACTTAAGAAATCAAAACTGTTAAATGTAAGATGATCGATCTTTCAAAAGGGTTCAACAAAACATTCTTCAAACAATTGACTGATCGATCCAACCTGTGAGCAAGGAAGGGAATTGAATGGACAAAAACGCTTTAACTGTGGGAATGATTTTCTAAAAGGATAAAAAGTATTCTTCGGTGCCTTTTGATACATTGTGACCCTTCAAAACGACCAATAAACACAGAGACATCTCTTTGCTTTTCGGTTCTTTTATCATAATTGCGATGACTTTTAAATCCCTTCTGAGTGTCCAGATATCAGTTGCTCAAGCGTGGGAAGTATTTTAAAGATAAATGATTACAAAAGATCAAAACTTGCGGCTAATCCCCTATTTCCCTAAAGGATACTTTTGTGCATGCAACTAAAAGCCCCCAGCTGAGAGAGGAATAACAGAGACTGCCTGGGCGGATTCCCTAAGGAGCGGTCCCCCTTGGTGTCTTATGGTCAACCCTTCCACATTATTTTCTTACAACAAAACAGTTTGAATCAGAAAGGAATTTCAAAGCAAGCTTTACTGCTTGTATTTGAGAACATGTCTTCAGAAGAAAAAAAAAAGAAAATCTTGCTTGAAATCGAGTCGGATTGTTTTTCTTTTTTTAAAACATATTTGGATAAATTTTAGTTAGTTTCATAGGATTATTTACTAATTAAGGCAACTTGATTATTGAAAAGAAACCAAATACTTTATTTTTATTTTTAAAATCTCATAAAAGAAGGTACAATTAAAACATTGGAGCTATTTTAAAATAAAAAATAAAATCTGAAAAAGAAAGGGAGAAAAGGAATGTTTCGTTTCGTATGAGTAAAGCGAAAATAACTCAAGATATTATCATTTCATTTGTACTGTAGTATATATTTTATGTTTTGCATGGTCAACTATTACGTATAATCAATGCGGTCGTCATAATTTTTGTTTGTGAAATTAAAAATATTCAAAACTGTATCACTAAGAATCCATCAAAGGATGCCGCGAATATAAAAAGTTAAAATTTAAGTTTGAAAATATCACGATTTAAAAATAAATAAATAATAAAAAATAATAATAGTATACAAATGAATAAAAAGCGTTGTAAACACATTATAATTTAAAAAAAAAACATACTTGTATCAAATTAAGATGTGTAAGATAATTAAAAAAAATATTGTGTAAAATAAATTATAAAATTTGAGGATTATGAACAATTTAGGGAAGGATGCTTGTGTAAGAAGGTGGATTTTTGATAACAAGAAAAAAATATTTCTGTTTATTTGCTTTATTCAGGCATAGAAATATTGTTAAATGTGTAAGGAAATATTTTCACACTTGTTCATCAGGAGTTCAAATGCCAGAATGCTAAGAAACAAAGCTTCCACGAAAAGATAAAAATATAATGCCTGATTTTTTGAAGCATTAAGCGTGTCCCATCCAGGAGTACTTGAAAGGGTAATATCTTAGTAAAATAAAATAAATTACAACAAGTTTGCGAAATACTATAAGTTACATCCCTTTTGTCTAAGGAAAAGAGCTTGATTACCGCTCCACTAAAAGCACCAGAACCCAACAGAGAAGCGCAATAACAGGATTCTGCCCCTGGAAGGATCGCCGACACATATTCGGCCGAAGCAAAAACTGCTAGAAACGCAGAGACGACAAAGGTTCGTCGAAGGCAGTTTGGAACCATTTTCTTGCGACGAGCCTGAATCGGCCGGGGCAGTATTAACACAAACTGCGCGGCCGATCCTGTATCGGCCGGGGCAAAGAATGGGCTAGGGTACAGATACCATGTTATCACAAAACGCTAAGACTGACTACTGTGACCTGCCTTTATATTAGCACATCTGGTTGGCCTGTAGCCAATTTTCCACAGTTATAGACGATACTGCATAATATTCGGGACTTCACATAGATTATAAGTAAATGAAACGATTTATTTAAAAAAAAGGTTTTAAATGCCCTTCAAACAACCATTGTTTTTTCCAATGCAATTCAGGAAAAAGCGTTTAATGCTTTCTTTTATTTACAAAAACATGATAAACTAGTCGACCCGTGCGGAACTCCGCACTGTACTTCGAATCGTTTCATAAGGCATTCCGCTCTTTAAAAATTTCAAAGAAAGAATATTATGAAGAAAAACCGAAAAAATAAACGGAAAAAAATTAGCGCACAAGAGAAGGCATGTAATTTGAAGACAACAGTAACAAAACCTCGTTAAATACAACGATGTGATAATTTGATCATCGCTCCCCTTTTGGTTGTACATATTTTCAATGCAAATATAAATATCATTAAAAGTGTGGCTGAGTGACACGTGAAAAATCAGTAATTTTGCATGTGAAAAAACAGGTTGTGGCAAATACAGTCCTGCCCATGTGAGCATCTGACGGGAAAAAAGAAACATCAAAGAGATATTTAGTGGCATGGATTCGAACTGGCGCCATTCTGATTAACAGTACGACGCTCCAACAAACCTAGCAACTGCGCCTTCCTTTTCGAATGCTATTCATTAAAGGAATGCGTAATAAAACACAGTAAAAAAGCTTTTTGCCGAAAGAAATATAATAAGATCATGCGTCTATGTTTTGTCATTTGCCAGCATGATACGATTTAAAATTATTTGTAAAATTTGAGTAAAGAATGAGGAAGATCTCACGTAGCGATTGAAACTAACATTCTGGAGAAGTAATAAATTCGATTGAAAAAATAAGTGTTTTTATTTTTGAAAATTCAACAATTTCCCATAGCAGGCTTCTTTAACCTGTACGGTTAAATGCCCGCACTTGTTTTTCTTTTAATCGAGCAATTAAAATTCAAAACCAAAGCCAGTTGAACTGAGTCCGTTTTTTAAGTGTAATTTTTCGAGAGTAGACATTTTTCTTTTTCAGCCCAAAGCAGAGGAGTAGAAAACGATTTCTTACTAATGAAGTTGATAATAACTTTAATGTTTTATATCGTATTCGAATAAATAATTAAAGATTTACTGGGTGAAACTCGTAGTTTTAATTTGGCGTAGTATTTTTTCATTTGTACAAAAGTTCGAACACTGCTATTAGAAAAATCTACATTTCAGCATACAATGAAAATGTTTTTCTGCCAAAAAGGATTTCCTTGAGGTATATCTAATACTTTTTTTTATGCTTACATTATACTCATTGGTCTGGACGGAGTCAAAGCTTTAAAAAAAAGGGAAGAACACCGTTCGATTAGCAGTCAACTTATCTGAATGATAACTGTAGCCTACATAAAAGGAGTCGAAACACCAAATAGCATTCCCACTGCATTTATTTTATTACGTGTGTTATCTGTTGTATGTTATGAGTACATGTAATGCGTAACATTACTGTAAATTTGCTATTATGTCGGACAGCCCGAACTTGCCCGAAGTTCACAGTTTATAGCCGAACGCTCTACCGAAAAAAAAAAACCACAGGTAATTTTAAATTTTTTTTCTTGCCGAGAAGTGTTTTTGAAAATTTTTACAATTTGTTATCGCAGACTGTTTGAACCGTTATAACTTAGATGGCAGCACGTGTTCATCATTTAACAGCACGGTTAAAATACAAAATAATTTGAACTAAGTTCTTTTTTAAGCGTAGCTTTTCAAATATAGTAAAAATGTGATACGCTATTTGTGTTTTGCAAAAAGAAGAAAAATATATATATTACCCTTTAAATTGAGGTAGTAATTTTTTTATCTGTACAAAGAGTCAAAAACTCATTAGAAGAATCTATATTTCAACATACGATTTATTATATTTTACTGAACAAAAAACAATTCCATTGTAGTCTGAAATCTTAAACCTGATACTTATATTTTCGCTTACATTATGCTTTAATTTTCTTACCGGAGCCAAAGCTTAAAAAAAAAACCCTTACAATTAAGTATCAATTTAGCTCCGTGTTGCATCATGTTTTCATAACAGCTAGGAGCGTTTCTGTCTCATGTATTCCCTCATCTTTGTTATTCATTGTTCATGTAATGCGCGATAGTGTTCTAATTTTTTGATGCAGTTTGTCCGGACGTGGGCCCGAACACGCATTCTTCTGGTTACCAGTCAAACGCTCTGCCGATCAAGCTATTCAGCTCTGTCGGTAACACTGCTAGTTAAAGTTATAAATTTAACCGAAAACCTCATTCTGGTTCTTTAAAACAGGTTTTTTTGCCCGAAAAAAAACAATTTTTAGACCGTGGGTCTATTATTCGTCAGTGGCCTGCACGATAAGCTTTGAAATAAGGTGTAAATCAAAGAAATCGATCAAGAAATGAGGAAAATCTCTCGTAGAAACCAAAAACAGGCTACATAAATAATATATAAGGATTCTTCAGGCTCTAGCAATGATATGTTCTAAGAGGCAGTTTTGAGTTTTTGCTCTGTTTAAGCATCAGTAACTGTATTTGCATTTCCTTTTTCTCAAAAGGGTCAAAATGAAACCTTCCCACACTTTTAAGTATAACCTTTCAGTTTGAGTTTAAAAAAAAATACGGATTGTCTTGAAAAATTTATATTAATAAACAGCAGGAATATTTAAGAAAAGTCAAGGAAATACTAAGTTTTCTTTGAAAATCCAGAGAAACAGTCAGCAAAATAAGCTAGACATTGGTCAAAATGACCTTCCTGTAATACTAGTGTTAATAGTGACCTAGTTTAGAAGTAGTTAGTTCAAAAAAAAAAAAGCTGGTACAGAAAATACTTGAGCATTCTTTAAAAGTATAAAATTAGAAAACATATTTTATTACTTTTCAGGTGGTACGTTTTTAGTGCAGATGATGCAAAAAATGGATTATATTTTTATACGCTTTAGGTTTGTATTTCATTTCGAATTTAAAAAACATATAACGTAAGTATTTTATCATTTTGTTTTTGAAATTGACGTGTTTATGCAATATATACTAGCAAGGGATACTATTTAGAATTAGAACAAATACATTCAGAACTTGCGTGTGAATTCATTGTATGAAACAGTTAGATTTGCATAAATTTTAGCATTTAATCAGATCATCATTTCAAATTTATAGTCATCAAAACATTCAACACGCTATCACATTTAACGAAAATTCGTCTAATACATCAATACTTAATTGATGGCAATTATATAACTGCCATTTCGTGAAATCTGCTGTACCCATTGGCAATAAATGAAATATGCTGAAGTGCCAAATGCATCGGAGTCGCCATTTAAACTCCAATATTAGCTTTCATGTGTCAAGAGAATTCAATGTTATTTGGTTTAATGCGTTGCGTTTACGTTCGATTATCTATTTAAGATGTTCTTTATTCATAATAAATGTGTTTTCCAGTGAGAGGTAGTATAGCGTTTTCTCCGAAAGAAAGTTAATCAATTTGTTGAAGAGTGAGTTTTCAATTAATTATTCGGAGTTTCAAAACAGACTGTAAACAGTTTATGCAAGAGCATATTTGTAAGATAAAAATGAAATGCGAAGGATTTACCCGCACCACACGGCTTAATTAAATGTACAAACAAATTAAATATGTTTGTTTGTACAAATAATACATTAAAAATTTTCTTCCTTCAAGTGAAAGAATTTAACGATGTAAAACACAACCAAATGAGTACTGCACTGTTAAAAAATCAGAAAAAATCTTAGGTAACTATTAGGGTAAAACGGAGTGTTTGCAATATAGCAAAATTCTACCATAAAATGTACGGGAAAAGGTAAGTGATAGCAGCGCCAATTTGTACACCACGTGATTTATGGTACGAAGCCTTCCGCGTCCCACTTGTATTAAGGATAGCGAAGCACTCTCGAATCACAGCGGCGCAGGATTGAACCCTACTGCGTGCGTCTCGTTCTTTTTACTAAGCACAACTAGCCACAGCGTTCTCCTACCAACCTTTTTTTTTTTACTTACAAATTTTATCGTACAATAGGATTTTACGATAAAAAGTACTGGCATAATGGATGCCAGTAACTCTTACCGTAAAATTTCAGGAACATTTTTAACAGTGTGTAGTGCCAGCGCTAAGTTGTTAAATCCAAAAACCTTAAATGTATACAGGGAAAACAAAAATTATTAAGAAATCAGTTTCTTGATAAATATGATCAAAATATCAAAAATACGAAATTTTAGAACAAAATTTGAATGGGGGTCATACCAGATACAAGATAACACCAATGAAATCTTAGTTGTATTATTTTGTATCTTATTGTGTGCTTATTTTGTACTTTAAACTTACCAATGGCAGAAATAGAAGAATTAATTTTCCAATAACTGAAATTAACTCCCAAATGTAGAGTTTTATATCAGCAGTATACCTCATTTAAATTTTCGTTTATGCTCAATTTCGAAAATGCTTTAACGCAAGTTGATGTTTTAAGTTTCACAAATCTCAAAGAGTTTCAACTCACCAAGCGCAAGATGAAAGCCATCAAGTGTAAACTTCCGTGCAATATCCAATTAATACTGCGTCTAATCGACAATGACCAAATTCTACCTATACTTTTCATAACTCTATTCTACGGTACCTGTTTTTTGTTGTTGTTGTTGTCCTGTGCCAGCGATGCTGGCAATTTAAGGTGCGCTGCTTCACTTTTCCAACTGTACCGTAATTTGGTGTGAAGTCCGACTTCTACAGTACACACATGCCATAAGGACCCGTTTATAGGGTAGGCAACCATTCACAGCACAACAACACATTCACTCAAAGAAGGAGCAAGGACAGGAGAGAGAAAGTACGTCCATGCCCGAGCCGGGATTCGAACCCGGGCTTTCCTGTCACAGTCAGACTTCACTGACCACTAGACAAGGCAGGCGGCACCCCTTCTATTTAAACTAGAAAGTCGCCCGTCGTGGTATGACGGGTGAAAATTGTGTTTACATTTGAAGGAAGCAACTCCCTGTTATGTGATATTTTGATAGTTGCAATTTTAACTCTAACACCAGTGGATTAGCCCTAAACTCCAGTAGATAGCGTCAATCGTTTTGGTTCCTTCGTTTTCCTAAAATAACAGTCTTGCAAGTTAAACTGTTAAGTTGCCGGATCGAGTTCAGCCTTGTCGCAATAAAGTTTTTCCATGCATGTTAAACATTACCAAAACATATTCGCAACTCCAACAAATTATAGGCACCACTGTCTCCACTGTATAATGGTGGATGAAAAAGGTAAAACAAACGCATACTGTAGCGTAGAAAACGCTAATACGCCTAGTAATTTTTGTTTGTATGCATGATCTTTTTGCTTTATGATATTTAAATTAATTTTTAATTAAAGTCTTGTGTATATTCTGGCCCACGTAGAAAGAAATGAGAATTCAAGAAGCATTACTAAACATTAGAAATTAATGCAAAACATGTAGTTTGGTGTTCTAAAGCAGCCATTTCCACGATGTTGAATTCGATATTTATCAATTCTTGATGGAACTACATTTTTATTGTGGCCATAAGACTGACAAGAATAACATTAAATGCTAGAAAATTTAATTATATGACATCACGAATTATTACCAAAAGAGGAAGATGATACTTCTTTGTCTTGTTTGACTAGAACTCATTGTTTTGCATTTGTAATTGAGTTAATATTTCTCAAATTGCCGAATCGGTTAATTTAAAATTTTTCTGTTTCGTATGTTTCTAATTTCTGAATTATGATTCAATTCTGTCATGCTATGCAAATCATCAACGAAATTCTCACGGATATATGATCATAGTTTTCTTTTTGATGATCTTTCATTATTTCTTTAAACTTATCGAATTCTGTAATCTTTCTACCATTTTAATCCACTATAATGATAAAAAATAAAAATGGTTTATCTGACATGACGAAATCTCGCCAAGTGTTTTTTGCTCGCACAATACTAAAACTATAACCTTAAGCAAATTTTTAGCGGAACTCTTCAGCTCATTATGTAAGCAATAAAGTAAAGTTGGTGATGAAAATTTTCAGCTTTTGTTTTCAACATTCTAAACTTCTTTCTCGGTTAAACATTTTTTCATTTCGTTCTACGATAATACATTCAAGAAAATATTTTGCATACTGTCCAAATACTACTTGCTGCAGTAAAATAAGGTTAGTTAAATTAATTATTTTAAAACAAGGCGGAGATGTAAGCCCTAATTCTTTTGCTAATGTTATTAAATCCTTCTTTCGAGCTTAAGATTATAAAAAAAAACCGTATTCTTACAAATTCACACAAAGCAATAAAAAAAAATTACCTGGAATAATGCCATCCTCTTTCAAAAAAAAAAAAAAAAAAATGCTTCGAACAGACGGGCATTTTTTTTTTTTTTTGCATGCAAATGCAAAGTTTGTTAATCCAGAGTTTTCTCGTGTTTACGCTTTCGACATTTACGACAATAACCTTACTTTTTAGAAGAACATAATGAAAACTAACATTATTTTGAGAAGCTCGAGAATGCCATTAAGGGACGAAACAATTTCTGTTGTGAAAGCAATCTAAGACACATCGAATGCGTTAATAAATACTCATAACAAACTGCCTATGTTTACCAACAGACACACGTGGAACGCAATGTTTTACCTTTTTTTAACTTTATAAATCACCGCAAGGTAGTGTATTCGAGTGCTGGAGTTGCGAATTATCAAATTATCAGGCCGTGGCACGAGTTTCATTGTTGAAACACGCGGGTTACTTTATCATCACCTATTATTTATATGAGGATATTAGAAAACTGCCCGTCAAGATATGACGGGTGAATATTTCTTCTACATTTGAACGAAGCAATTACCTGTTTAGTGATATTTTGATAGTTGAAATTTTATCCCTAACTCCACCGATTTAACCCTTAACTCAGGCAGATAGCGTTCATTGTTGACCACTTTTTTGTTTCTTCAATCTCCTGAAATGACACTACTACCAGTAAAACAGTTAATTTACCGGATGGAGTTGTCACAACAGATCCTTTCCCTGCATGGCAAAATTTACCAAAGCATATCAAATTATCATGCCGTGGCGTGAGTTTCATTGTTGAAACTCGCGGGTTACTAGATCATCGGCTATTATATATATGAAGATAACTGCATCTTACACCTCTGTCTTGGGAAATCTGTGCATCCTGCTTTTAACGAAATGGCTCATTATTTTCCTTTTTTTTTATACGTACGTTTCTCGTTTAACTGTCTGTAAGAAACGAATTGTGTTTTCGTCCAGATTTGGGCATCGCATTTCATTCTACGCTTTGGTGTACTATACTAAGTTTATCTATACGGCCCGTTGTTAAGTTCAATATTATGGTATGTAAAATATAATTTGAAATTTTTTACTTCACTGTCATTAGGTCAACTTTTAGTTTAACAATTCGTATGTCAATTCTAGTTATCCTAAAATCAAGCTACATATTCGAGCTGAAATGTTATTGTCTACATCAAGTGAGACTCAAAGTTCTTTATTCAATTTCAGTTGCTAAGGAACAATATGTATACCCCTCCCAAATATATATATATATCTCAATTTTAACACGAAACAAAATCTTTTGCTGACACGATTGATGAGATGCTTCGAAAATATACCTCTGACAAACAAAGATATAGCTTCTTTTTGTTCAAAAAAAAAAAAAACTTTTTAGATGTTATTGCTTTTGCTAATGGCAAATGCTGCTATTCCGCGGTAAAAATTTTGACCACTCTGTGATTGCACTGAAATACATTTGTTTCTTTTAATATATTTTTTTTCTTGATACTACTACTTATATTTTCCAAAACGTATTTTTTCGACTGTTAAATTTCCCATAATGGTAATAAAATAATAAATAGCTAATACAAAATGGATAATCAACAGTAATCATTAGCAAAAATAAATTATTATTTTTTACTATTTTGTTTCAATACATTTGTCATAATAATAATAATTTAATACCTTGTTATATGAATACGAAAAACAATAAAGGATTGCCGGTTATTGAATAGCGGTATGGGAATTTTTTATGCTAAAAAATCTTAAAAACAAATTTTCAGGATACAAAGTTACAACTTCCGGTAGATAACATTCAGGTAAATAACGAGGATTAAAAGTGATTTGACCAAGTCTTAATTGGAATACCCAGTCATTGACGCATGGGCTGGTACAGAATTAAAGCAATAAAAAAAATATATTAATCCACGTAGTTAGGTGCTTACATTATACTGTATTAGTAGTTGTTACTTCATTTTGTGCTTTTGCTTTAGTAATAAAAATTTTGCTAAAGTTCATGAAATAAATCTGTCCAAAAATGCTATGTTAGTGGTAGTAGCTGATAGTTAGTTATTATTGATATTATAATCTTCAAACTTCAGCTATTAACTACGCATGCATTAAAGGTATTTTGAGAAAACTCCAGAAGTTCTTATTTATGTAGGGTTAGCATAAAAGAATATCCTGGTTTTAAGAATTTATATTTCGTGCACGTAGCGCTA
The DNA here is from genome assembly GCF_026930045.1 of Uloborus diversus. NCBI lineage: Eukaryota > Metazoa > Arthropoda > Arachnida > Araneae > Uloboridae > Uloborus > Uloborus diversus. Next base: position 46,897,934 of record NC_072737.1, read on the forward strand.
TCAATGATACATAAAGATACAGATAAACTATCCAAGTTTCTTATGACTCACAAAAGTTCGACATGTGCGCCTTTCGTAACTCGACTCATTTATAACGAAGACGCTCATTTTTAGCATACATTTTGGAGTGTTTCATTCTCAATGTTTCGTAATGCTACACTTATGCAAATCTTTGAATTCTTGCAATGTTGTAGGCAATGGTGGTGATAAATAGTCTTTGACGAAATCCCTCATTAAATAATCACATGGAGTTAGGTTTGGGGATCAGCTACCCAACGCATAAAGGGTGAATCATCATCACCTGCACAGCCAATCCAGCGTTGCAGAACGGCAGTGGTGCAGCAGAGATAGGTGGAGAGGGGGGGGGGTAAAAACACCCTCAGAGGTCTTGGTTTTAACATTGCTGTCAATCATAATGACGTAGTTGATACACATGTAAGGACTGTTTTGACCGAAAACCCCCTTTCGGCAGGAATTTTCAGTTAATGTGGATCTGTAGCTAACAATAAGGAACATTTTGACACAAAAAGTTTATGGTTAGATAATAAAGGACAGTAGCATACAAATTATTTACTTCTACACATGAAAAATACATTATCTGGAATTGAAAAGTTTCGCTATTTTTCGCAATGCCATTTTCCTGTATTTAATCTTAAAAAGTGTTATTATTATTAATTAATACTAATTGCTGTAAGTATATGTAACACGGTTAATATGCGGTGTTTTTAATTAATTTTATACAATTTTCTACGTAAGAGTTTATAAGATTTTTTTGCTTAACATTTTAATTTAATTTGTATAATTGCACATCATAATTAATTCTTTCGTTATTTACACTTAATTAAATACGAATGATTTTTGAGAGAATGTGTACTCTTGGATGGAATGTTGTTAAGTATTTCCAATTAGTATTGGCAAATTAATGTATTATTTAAAAACAACTTATTACGTAATACCAAGGAAAAAAATATTATAGCAGTGAAGTAATAGCAACATGACGTAATTTCAAAAGTACTAACATTTTTAATTAATAAGATCAAAGTATTTTTCTCTTAGTCAACAATATATAAAAAAACGATACTCAAAAGTTTGTGATGAATGGTCCGAACATTAATTAATTTGGAACAAGTTTATGATATACATATGATGCAATTCAGTGACTGGTTAAACTTCTCATTCAAAATATTTTTTTGCTAAATACATATTTAAACTAATATTACTTGTCTAGTAAAAATTAGTTTCTAGCTTCGTTAGAAGTATTCAGTTTTGTCATAGTTCTCAGAACCCTTGCGCATTTGCATTTAAACTTACTATCTGCAGTAATTAGTATTTTTAACTGCAGTTATTATTCAATATTTTGAAATATTTTTAAAAATTTGTTTTATAATTTCACTCTGGAATAAAAGTTAAAGCTGATGTTTAAATGAATAAAAAATTAAAATTTGTCTAATTGTACTCTTTTATGATAAATATTGCTGTAAAATGAAGAGTTTACAGTTCAGAAAAATTTTTACAGTAAATTTTACTGAGGAAAAAAAAATGATTTCATCGCCAACTGATACATCGAGTATCATACAGTGCGAAGAAAATAACACCGTAGTTCCCCTCACTTGATCTCCTGTTTTTCCACAACAGTAAGTTTTAAACCAGTTGCAAGCATTTACATAGCATCAGTTGTTGACATATATATATATATATATATATATATATATATATATATTAATGCATCTTGATTATGTACGAACGCTGTTAAAGAAGAACTAAATCAAGGTTACCATTTTGCTTACCAATATTGATAAGCGTCTGTATAAAATTTAATGCACAAATATGAAATCAACACAAATTTAAAATACAACGGCGTTTGTATAGTTACCGTATGCTAATATCAAGTAAAAAAGTACTGTTCTTCATTTTCTTTAAAAAAAAACTTTAATTAGATTGATCGCCAAAAGTAATGATTTATGCTTCTAAACTTAATCTGAACCCAAGAATACTGAATATACTTTTGCACTTATTATTATTATTATATATTGTCTTGTTCTGTGTAGTTCATGTTAATCATAAGTAAAAACAAAAATCCATATTCGGCGCTTTTAATCTGCTGGAGTGACTCGGAGTAATTTCCAAACACTACATTTTGGAGTAAAGAATGATAAACTAATTTGTATTATGAAAAGAAAGTTATGCATGAAGTATTGTCCTAAATCTGGAAACATTTTATTTCAAGATGACTACATTTACTCAACTGTTTTAATGTACTTCCTAGTTTTTTTTTTTTTTTTTTTTTTTTTTTTAACTGCTATTAAACTCGTTCTTTCTAAGATGGATTCCCAAATAAGCATAGTTCTACCAAAAAATGTAAATGTCCTTAAATATGTACTCTGAAATTGAACACAGTTGAATATGGACACTTGTATCTTTCCTTATAATACTTCTAAGTTATTTTAGAACAGTTTTAAAACCACTATAGTTGGTACAATCCTAACCTCGCAGCGCCTAATACTATGATTCGGATCTGTGTAGTCTTCACAATACTGCCAGGGTCAGGTTTGCCCTTACTATAGGGACAACGCTCTTAAGAACACTTCTTTATTTGTCTCAGATCCCTTTTAAATATTTTTAGGAACGGATCGCATTATATATATAAATATAAATATATGTTCCTCTTTGGGGTATTGTGTTTATAAAAATCAATAATAGTGGTGTGCGTCATATGCTGTCCCTTATTAATGGGGCAGTTATTGATAACGGGAGTAGTTGCTTATTATGTTCAAATTCTGCTCACTAAAAATGCTAAATATGATTACAACAATAAAATGAGTTCAAAATCTTCGTTTGTTTCGGTGACATTTAATTTTTATAACTTGAAAATATTATTTAAACGAATTCAAATAATAAGCATGATTCAAATTATAATAAAAAACAAGATTCAAAAATATCTCGAGATTTTAAATTGGGGGGTTTTTTTTCCATTTTTCAAAACGAATCATCTTTTGCGCTGCTTAACTTCAATTTCGGCTGTATTTATTTCATCAATGTCTAACGTAAAAGTGTTTTTTTTTTTTTTTGTATTAGGTATAGTATATCTCAATCTAGGATGGGGAGTACCTGCATAGTCTTAGAAGTTTTTAAGGTTTGCATTCGTTAAAATTCGAAAAAAAAAAATGAAATAATAATAATAATCACATGCATTTTATTTATTTTTTTATTTTTGAAGCCCTAGTCTTGGTTTAGGGTACAGTCAGCCAAAGATACATGCCTCGGGGCCATTTCTTGTTTGCGCTTTTTGACAGTCAACTTTCTCCCTCCTCAGTTGTTCAGCTATTTCGCGGTGTTTGGACAAATGTAGTCCGTAACATGGCACTTTTTTTTAATCATAACTACTTAATTTACTGTTTGATTACGACAATATTTGAAATTGAGTTTGTGTGTTGCAAGGGCAAACTCAAAATATGATTAAATTTGTGCTAATAAAGCAGTAAATTAAATAGTTATTGCAAAAATAGTCATATTACGGACTCTACATAATTGTCCAACATACTGTGAAATGACCCAACAAAGAAAGTAATGAGTAAGTGTACCCGAACCTATTTCCAATCAGTTTTCAAAGTTGGAAACAATATGTTCGCTAGTTTCAACTAAATTATAAGCTTGAAGATTTTGTGCATAGCAGTAAATTACCGCCCCTAAGGCAGTGCTGAGGTAGAACTCTGAATGTGATAGCCAGGCTGTCTGGTATGTTGGCATGTAGGGCATGTAGCTATGCATTAGCCCTATCTTAGAGCCGGTAACTTACTGCTAAATACCCTGGCTTTGCCTTCAATTCACAAGTCGAACCACACCATACTGTGGGCACTTGCTGGTGAGATAAATTTGTTTTATCTACCAGTTTGTTGCCACTCTCAGCGTCAATGAGATGACATCTGCCTTTAGATCGTTTATTCACTGATCCACACTGATGAGTTCTAACAAGCACGAAACTACAGTCTCTGGATGTGATAACTGGATGATGATCTGGTATATTGAAGGGAAATTTGATACACTTTCGCAATGGGTTGTTTTTACGTTATTTTTACCAGAGCAAATTCGGAACATATTTCAATACACTTTCCTACTAACGGAGCACATTTGAAAAAAATTTAGTACACATTCAGGCAACTTTAGCACTTTCTTTTGTGAAATAAGCTCAACTTTTTTTTTAAATTGTAAGAATATATATCTAACTGAACATTTCACGAAAACGAAATAATTGGATTTATACCGCATATTTCATCCCTTTTTTTCATGTCTGTTTCAAAATACGATCAATTGAAAAGTACATTCGAAAATGAGTTCTGTTAAAACAAATACTTCTGTCAAACTCCTACTGTAAGACTTCCATTCAATTAAGGTCTCTAAAGAAAACTATAACAAAAGAAGAACATTTATTTCACAAAAAGGCATAGTTGCAACATTTAATTTCGTAAAATGGAAATTTATCTAATCACTGAGTTCTCTGTTTCGTAAAATAATTTTACAACTTCAAAATTACTATTCACCAATCAACTAAAAACAGGGAGAACAAAACCTATCACAGATTTTTCCAAAAATTTGTGTCTCATTGTTGTTCATTTAAAATATCTTAATTACTTTATCACCAAGCAAGCGCAAGATAGTTTAAACATTAAAAACGAAGCTTTTAATAGAAGCAATACTTGTATTGCATTTTTTTTATTTCAAAGCATATTTTTTTCGTTTCAAATATTAAAAGCATTTTTATTAAACTATTACTTTTTTGAGACATCAATTTATGATTCAATGTCCGAACGGACAGAGCAATAGCTAATTTTATGTTTAAAACGAAGGCCAATTTGTTTTGAACATGAAACTAATTCAGTAAATTACAGCCCATTAGCCAGGGCTAAAGCAGAAATATATGAAATGCAAGGTATATTCATATATCAAGGAATATACCTTGCCTTGCCTTGCCTTCAATTTTCGAGTTGAACCGAACCATTGCATTGGTCACTCGTCTGGTCTGCTAATTCTATAATAGCTACCAGTTTGTTTGGCACTCTTGGCTTCCTTAAGAGGTTTTCCATCTCCAGCTCAGTCACTTTCCTATGCCGGGCTGATGAGTGCTAATAAGCACGAAACTGCAGTCCTCGGCCGGAAATGACTGAGCTGGCGGTGTATTTCATGTATGAAACTAATTATTGTTTTTTTTTCTCCTTTTGTTGGCTGATGTCAATACTCTTACGAAGAACTCAACATTTTGTATTAAATAACATTGTCAGTAAATTGATAAAGTATTTTTCAGCAGTTGTGGCAAACCTAACCTCGCAGCATTGTGAAGGCTACACATATCCTAATCACAGCGTTATAATGATGCCAGGTTAGGTTTTCCTTATTTATAGTAATGATGTCTCGTCCTTTTGGAGTCAAACTCCCTTTCTTTTTTTTCAGATTGATTTTGGCTCGGTATTAATAGGCGTACGAATATTTTTGATTTTTTTACTCTGTATTAACTTACTATGTACAGGGAGTGAAACTACGGTTGAGATCGAATTAAACAAAAAAAATGAAATTGATTATTTTCTTCTACGTTGCTGTAAATTTCAGATTAGTTGTAGAGGAATGTGGGGCCAAGTGGAAAAGTTAAGATGACTGAGTCCAAAATGAACAAATTAGAAATTTCTTTTGGAATTTACAGTATTTAAAAAAAGAATATTGTAAAAATAATGGAACTTACATTAAAACATTTTTTTTTATTTTTAGCAGTAAATTAAGCCTTCAAAAAAAAGAGGGGGAAATTTTTCCTCTTGTTTTTCATGGGACAAAGTGAAAAATAAAAGGTTTTTCGAATGAAATATTTTCTATTCGATTACGAAAAATATTTTTGAACAATTAATGAGCAAAATAAAAGGATAATTGAATGAATGAATAGATAATGAAACAATAAACTAATAAATAAATAATATAATTAATTATTACAGTGAGGAAAAACAAATGAGTAAATAAAATAGTGAATGAATGAATTTGTAAGAAAATAGTAAAAGGAAGGAATATGAATAAACTAGCTAATAAAATGAATACGTAAATGAATTTGTAAATGATTGAGTGAGTAAATGAAATGAACTATTTCACTTTGCCCCATCCACTTTACCCCTTGACTGATTGTAAAAAATATTAAAATACAAATAAGCTAAATATTATCTAAATAAATACTGCATCAAATATTAGAAGGCCCCAATTGGTATTAATAATGTTAATATCTTTATCATTTAATAATTTAATTTTTTTTTTTACTTAAAACAAAATAATACAATTCAGGTATGTATTTTTGTAAGTTGTTTATATTATCATACGCTTTGAATTTCAAAGGCAGTTCTTCTTAATAGAATAAACTACACATATTACTATATAGCCAAATTATTACTAGGTAAGTGGCGCTAAAAGCAGAGCTATTTATATATTTCACTTTGGCTATTTTACGTTGCCCGACATTCCCCTACAACAACAGAAGGCAGGGGCCGCTAAACTAATTTTATTCTGGTTTCAAAAACAGATTCTTACAGAAATAAATAAACCAATCAGAATGAGGTACTTGATTTAATGTTATGCACTTCCAAATTTGAAATTAGATTTATTTCGGTTTGTTTAAATTACCTTAAAATATGTGTAAAAATTGCAATATATTTCAAGTCTACAATAGCATTATACAGGATATTTCGTTTTAGCCTGCAAGACCTTTATTTTCACAACCGTTAGTCCTAGATGTATACTTCCAGTTGCAAAAATGTTCAAAATTAGATGCAGGGTTAAGATATTCAATGTTTGAAGTAAAAATAAAAATGAGTCAAAAAATACAAAATTAACTTTTTATACGGGCCCCAGGTCCCCTAACTTATAATTAGGGAAATAACCTCCATTGAAAAAAAATTCCAACACAAAAAAATTGAAGTTAGTACGACCAATATTCACCGAGATACGAAACGCAGCGATTTGTGACTTACACCACGTTTCACTCGCCGTCAATAACACCTTTTGGGTGAAAATATAGTGCTTAACAAGTGTTTTTAAAATTACATGAGTGCATAAAGTGTGATTTTTCAAATTATTCGAGGATTCTCAGTGTGTTTTTGCGTATCGCGGCATAACACTTGCATTTATTTTTGAATAGCAATGAGAAATATAAATACATAGTTTTTCTTACTTTGACGACCTGTCATTTTTCTGAAAGAGCGATAAGTTCCAAAATCATCTTCTGTATGGTCCCTTAAAACTAAAGTGGAATATCTCTTTGAGTTTTGGTCGCACAAATGTCAAGGTTTTTGTGTTCGTAATAGTTTTCAATGGAGATTATTTCTCTAAATATTAGTTAGGGGACCTAGGGCCCGTATAAAAAGTTGAATTTCGTATTATTTGACTCATTTTTATTTTTGCTTCAAACTTTTAATATCTGAACTCTGCATCTGATTTTTAACATTTTTGCAATTGAAAGTATACATCTAGGACTGGCGGTTGCGAAAATAAATGTCTTGCAGGTTAAAACGGAACACCTTGTATACCGATGTAATTGCTCAAAAAATAGGACTAGGTTAAATTTTTAAAAAAAATCTTATAGTACTTAGCGAAAGTGTCTAGTGCATTAGCAAATGATGCTGGATTTTACACTGGGTTAAATATCGTCAATTTGATATAGCAAGAAATGAAAAGCAGTATTATCAAAGATACCTAAATTAAAACTCCTGTTTTCTGCCAAATTGCTATGATATTTTTTAAGAACTAAGTATGAATCTTGTATGAACTGCAAGATAAATATAACGTGTGTTGTTAATAATCACGAGTCCAGCTCTTTTTCCCTAAATATTTCTGGGGATTAAAAGCAACATCCAAAAAAAAAACAATAAAATATTTTTTCTTTAGCTTTGTTTTTAATGGTGTTACGTTGCACAAAGGAATAATGAGTCTCTGTATCAAGCAAATAACTTTTAAAAAGGGGTAAGAATCATTCAAAATAAAATTAACCAACAAGAAAGGAACAAAAAAGTAAATATTTTTAAACTGAAGAGTATAATTTACACGAGTGACAAGTTCAATTACAAAATTTAGTAAAATAAAAGTGAACTTTTTTTTTTTTTTTAATATCGATTTTCCATGCTTTAGAAGTTCTCCTTCCGCAGCATTTCAAGCGTTTAAGGGACAAATGAAAGACGGCATTCTCCGTTTAAGACTTTATAAATTGTGTACTTTTAAAGGCATCAAATTCACTTCTTAGGATCTCCATTACAGAACAAAACGTTTTTATTGTGTCCATCATTTGGTAAAGTACTCAATATCAAAAGCATGACTTCTATTCTTTGGACTGGCATCAGCTAGTTGTAAGAAGTAGAACGTGACTTGGAACTTCAATACACGAGTCTTTTCCTGTCTTAGTAAAACTTTTCTTCAATCTTTTCCCATTCCTTGTTTGATTCTTTCTTTTTAGAACTGCAATTTTCTAAAGTTCTGTTTGCAATAGGAAAGTTTTTTTTACTTTGCGGAGTTAAAAACTGGAACATTCGAATGTTTATTTAATGATACTTATGTGCGAGATGAAATGCCCGTTTCAGATATAATAAGTTATAAACTCGTCAATTTATTTTAAGAATGTTTTGCTTGAGATGATATATACATTGAAGAGACAATAGTAGCTAGGTGTTGTCTACAAGTGATGTTACAGCTTGATGGGGGGGGGGGTGAGTGGTGATTACGAAATTGTGACAATTAGTGACAAGGGGAAGGGGAGCAGCACAGAAGTGTGACGCGTATATTTGTAGCAATATGTTTATTAAAAACAGCGTGACATTTTTGAAAACGGGGGGAGGGGGAGGGGGTAAGGTAAATATGTTTCACTATTGAAAACGTGCCGTACTGTAGCGTCGCAGAAAGCAAGCTTGTTTTGATCATGCACTTAAATAATGTGAGTGCAACAGCTTTCACGTTAGAGAAATATTTAAAATTTTGATCTCATAAATTTTAATCGAAATTCAGTTCATTAAAACAATATATTGTCATTTATCTTCACTATAACTTTTAATATTTTTGTTGAATTTATAAACTGATGATTTATTCAATTAAAATATAATTGAATAAATTTAAAGATATATTTTTAAAGCAGAAATGATGAATCTTACATTTTTGTTGAATCGAACAATTGTGTGTTATATATAAATTGCATTCAACAACAAATGATAATTGAAAGCAAAATGTTTGGGATCTGAATGTTTAATAAAATTTACTAAGAAATACGGAAGCCGGTACTATGTTTATTTCGTTTAATTTTGCATCTTAAAATACAGCTGAATAAATCCAGTATTGCTCTACACTGTTGAGATTTGAATCACTCTTTTGATTTTAACTATTATCAAATTATTCAAAAAATGCCCCAATTCGTTGGATCTTGATTTTTAGGAATCTTTCCACATCCTGAGGAACCAGTTTAATTTAGTTAACAATTTTACTGCAATTCCGTATTTTTCTTCGGTGTTGACTCCGTTTTTTTAAATTGCTGTAGTTTTTTTTATTATTTTTATGTAAACGTCTGTACATTTCTTACTTTTATTTTATTTTTTTTTCCATTTTTTGCTTTCTTATTTTATTTTGATTAACTTATTCCAATTTGTTTATCCTTTACTCTGTTTTTTTCTGCATTTCTCCATTTGTTACATTGCTTCCATACACAATTTTTCCCGTCGTCGGTAAATTCAAAACACAATTTTAGAAGGTATCCAACGATGTTAAAGGTCAATAAAGGGGGGGGGCAGCAATGTTTAAAAATTGAACTCCTAAATAATTTTAGAAGAACTTTAAAAATGTTAAAAGATGGAGTTTGGGAACGTTCCCCGGAATTTTTTTGCTCTTTTTAATTCAATTAAAATCTTTTGAGTTGCGTTACCCCGGAGACTTTCCCATGCCAGTTTTTAGAAATTGAAGTTCCAAAAACGCAGTTTTATACAATTTTCGGGCATGTGACGTACACAGGGTTATGGGGCTTTGCCCCGGAATTTTTTCGAAATTGTAGTCTTGAAAACGCGTCCTCGATAACTTCAGAGGAAAATATGGGGTATTCAACTGAAGCAATTTTTCAAATTTAAATTTCCGAAAATTTAATTTCAAGTTACGATTGGGACCACTAAGGAAAGGATTGAGTTCAAGGACCGCTTCTCTTCACCCTTCTTAGCTACATTCCTATTTTTATTCATTTTTAATAAAAACAATTGTGAGAAAACTTCCAACACATTTAAAAGTTATGTTCATCGAAAGTAATATTTTGAATTTATAGCCTTATAATTTTTATATTTTAAAATACTATAAATCTTTGCTTCTTCTTTCGTTTTTACCTTTGAGCATTTAACTACGAGTGTAATGTTGTGACTTTTCATTACAATCCTTTAAATCCGGCTCTCTTTCTCTGTTATCTTTTCTCCCGTTAAAAACATATTTCTGCGGCCCATGTACTTTTCTTTTCTTTGCTGTGATTTTCGGCATAATATTTTTACTGAAAAAATAAGGAATATGAATATGTCAGTTACTTAACTAACATATTTATTTATCCATTCATTTTTTAATGTAACTTCGTTCATCGTTTTTCTACAACGTACTGAATACTTCTTTGTCCTTTAAAAATGATTTAAACCTAGATTTTAGCCGTCCTTAGTTAGGTGTTTCCATCGGCCATCGGCTATTTGAAGCAAAAAAATAATCGGCCATCGTCCGTCTTCGAACCATCGGCAAAAATTGAAATCGGCCGATCCCTACCCACGTCACATTTAACTTTCAGACATTCGTTTTGAAAGTTTGAAGTAAGTGACCAACGTTTGTGACAAGGTGAAATAGGCAAGCAATGTTACTGACTAGGTGAAGTAAATGAAGGAAAACTCACATGAACAGTTTCATTATATGGCTGAACAAATACCTCAAATCCTAACTTAGAGAGGTTACTGAATGGTATAAACGGTATAACGTTGATATTATAAAGACTTACGTTGTGTTGTTTATGTATACAAATATTAAATATTTTTCATCGATGAAAATAACGGAATTACTCATATTACTATTCGTATGCTGCTGAAGAAGAAAATAATATCAGAAAGTGTTTTTTATTATTTTTATTTATTTTTTTTTACCGATCTTTATAATGTATGTAATTGTTATGTTTTTTATATGCATGTTACCGTTAAAGCTTATAATGCAGTTATTCCATAGAATACCTAGTTACTCCATGAAATAGCTGATTGTGCCCGTTAAAGTGTGTAATATTTTATTAATTTGACACTTTAACAAATTATTCTATGATATAACTAGGTATTCTATAAATTAACTAATGAGAGAGACAGTTAAAGTGTAAAATAAACAATTTATCTGAAACGAAACAACTAGGTATTCTATAAATAAACTGCTGATAGAAAATTAAAATGAAAAAATAATAGTTTAAAAAAACTAAAAAAAAACACGCTTTCGTAGCAAAATGAACTAAAAGTGAAAAATTATCTTTGGATGATAGTAGTTGACCAATCACTTAATTTTAATGTAATACAAAAAAGTGTGGGGGGCTTCTTATCAGTTGTCTTGAATTTCTTCCATTTGTTGTCCTAGCAAAAATGTAAATAGACAGCACCCCACGCTTTTTTGTATTACATTAAAATTAAGTGATTGGTCAACTACTATCATCCAAAGATTATTTTTCACTTTTTTGTTCATTTTGCTACGAAAGCGTGTTTTTTTAGTTTTTTAAACTATTATTTTATTTTTCTGTTTTTCAGTCTTATGTTGGAGAGTTATCAGGCAAAGGGTTTTTTTTTTTTTTTTTTGTGTGTGTGTGTGTGTGCGGTATATGAAAATTTGGATCAGGCTATCAGATTGGGACTTAATTGACAAAAAAGTTAAGACAAGGGCACCCCTATGGAAAGCTACTGTGATGAATGTTTGCGGAAATCATATTTATATTACTTTGAAAATTTGAGATGCATTTGAATAAAAGTTTTGTTCAACAATGATTTGATCAGCAATGAATTTCCAGTTGAAGGCTCACCTAAATTTTGGCATGAAATTAGTTAAAAACAATTATATTTCATGTTCTGATTACCTTGGAACATTGGAACAAATTTTGTCCGATGCAGAAAAATTAAAGGTTTTTGTAGATATTTTTAAATAATTTTTGCGAGCATTTTTGAATGTATTATTTTAAATTTTTTCTTTTTCACATTGTTGGATTCATGTCAAAATATTGATTAAAATTGGAGGAAACTAACAATTAAACGAGTTGATTAATTAATTTAATTATAGAATATTGCATTGTCATCGGGTTTGAGGTCGCGTGCCAAATTTCAAAAGAATCCGATCGCAGGAAGTGGAATTTGAGCTGCAAGATTCCGTTACAAGATACATACATACAGGTGAAGCTAATAAAAGCGTGTAAAAAAAGAAGAAATTTATCTAATTTATGTAGCGTATAAATGGTATTTATTTAAACGTACCATAAAATCATTTGTTACAGCAAGGATTACTAAAATGACACTTTGAATTACAAAAAGCATTATTTCTAAAACAAAAATATTTTTTGTTGACACACTTTTTGTACACGAACATTTGGAGGTAACACAGGGGTGAAAGGTAAATGTATTTGTCGTCTATATCATATGTCGTCTATATATAATGTAGATTTTTTTACATTGTTCTATGAAATAACTAGTTAAACTATGAAATACAAGAGAGTTTTACACTTGAACGGATACGATCAGTTATTCCATGAAATAACTAGGTATTCTATAAAATAACGGATATCATACTTTAACGGTAACATATATATTTTTATAAGAACTGGAAAAACAAGATTTTTTTTTTCAGTTTACTTTTTTCTAGTTGTAAGTTTGCTCAGGAGGCAAACGTTTATATTAATGAGCAACTTTTTACATACATATTTTATTTTATTGTATTATTTATTTATTTATTTATTTATTTTTTATTTTGAATAAGGCGAACTGCTCCCTATCTTTCCGTTCTGCGAGGGATTCTTTTAGCACATCCAATTTTCCTTCTAAGTCAGACGAAATGATTTTTCACATCATTAACTACTTGACAAATGATTTTCTCTTTACTTTCTGAGCATTTTTCTTTAATCAAAGACGCTTTTCAATAAATTTAATGGAACAGTATTTCTTATTAATCATGCATTTTTTACACATTCAAGAGCATCTTTGTAGAGATCAAAAACTTAATGATTGATATGAAACGTTACATAAAAATAGGAATTTCTTCTTCAGATTTTTCGAAAGACTAACAAGGAAAAAATGGAAAGAGCAACAAGAAACATGACTGCATAACATGTCAAAATTTCAATTTCTTGTTAATGTTTTTTTTTTTTTGTTTTTTTTTAAATCTGGTGTTAATAATGACATTGAAAGTATGTTAACAACTATGCAATGATAATTTTGTATTATAAATGTAGAAAATGAATGTATGTTTCCTCCTGTTAAAACAGTGTTAAAATTTAAATATTGCTAAACTAGAGTCAGCTATAGTAAACAGAAATATGGAGTAACTGAAAGCAAATTTAATTAAAACATGTGTGTTTATTTTTGAAGCTAAACCAATGACAACAGAGTACCAGGCAGCATTTAGAAGACATTCTTAGAGCTCCGCGGATTTTGGAACAATTTTGTAGATGTCATCATTGTTTGATATGACACTGGTAAAAGATATTCTAGCTTTTTTTCCAGATGGTCAAACAACTGGTTTCCACTTGCTTTATTTGTCAAGCAGGAGCAAACTATTTTTTTTTAAGTTATGAATTGCACCGTCTCTGATATTTTTATGCTCAGTTAATGCATATCCATTAGGGTTGTCTATCTCAGTCCTGCGGGATTTCGGGATCATAAGCAGCAATCCCCCGGGATCCCGCGGGATTGAATTAATCCTTCGAAAAGTTAAATTTTTATGTAAAAAAGAACAAGTTGTGCTTTTTAAGAAGGACTGCTTTTGATACATGAATTAGTCTTTATCTCGAATTTCGTACACCAATTGAGGCAGTGAGAAGCAAAGGGATACAAGTGGACTATTTTAAGTTTCGAGTAAAACGCGTTTAAAGATCAGATCCTAGGTAAGCTTTCATTGAAATTTCTTTCTAAATCATGATGCACAACAGCACCTACCAGGGCTACTAGTACAATCTCTTGTCCTAAGACAGAGGAGAGGTTCACCTGCCATTTGTACAGGTTATCTCCAATTTTTTAATTTTGCCACTTGAATCCCTTTGCTTTTCACAACCTCAATTGTAGAATTGCACTCAATTAGCGACCGTCGTTTGGTACGCAAAAGTGTGCTTTAAAAAGTCCAGTGTGTCTTAACAAAGCATCGCTCGTATAGGATGGGAAAAGATTTTTGCGCAAAAAATAATGTGCTTGATGAAAATGCGTGATGTTGCTCCACTGCAGTTGGTTTTACTGAGATTAAATAATGGCGTACATTTAGCAACTGATCCCTATGAACTTCAACACCTTTCAAAATAGATTTTTCTTTTCATATGGGGGGTCTTGTTAAGGGTTTTTGCTCATGAATTGAAATTTCAGACAAAAGCGATGTATGTTTGAATTGTGATACAATTCACCTTGACTAGTTGCTTCTTTAACGTTGGTTATTACATCAGTGGGTTTGATTTGTTACAGCAGGAGGATGCTGACAGGGTGGTAGTCTCAATAAATATTATGAATAATTTCTCTAATTTTACCTCTCACTTTAAAGAGAGGATCAAAAACTTAAGCAGATTACTGCACTGTCATGCTTGAGTCTTCTAGTGTTTCTAGTCCTCTAGTCTTCTAGTATTTCATCCGAATTTCTTTCACCACTTTTAGAGTCTTGTAGAATATTGAAGATTTCTCAGCTAATTCATCAAACATAATTTTCAAAGTACCACCCGCATTTATATTATTGGCTTCATGGTGACAAGGTTTTTCATTACGTTCTTTTTCGAAAAAAAAAAAAAAAATATCGTGCACTTTTATTAAGTAAAAATGTTTCGAGCGTATTCCTTAAATTGATGGAAAAGTTTTAACATTGCATTCAGGCTACTCCAGCTGGTTTTGCACTCTTTAATACAGTTTCTCAATTTCTTCTAATTTGCACCTAATTTTCTCTATTTCAATATTTTGGGATGGTTTTCAAAAATGCTTATAATTTTTAAGCATTTTCGCAATTTCTGAGCACTGAAACCTTGAATGCGAATACCAATTTATTCTCAGAAAAATATACTCTATTTAATTTATCTTTTCTTGAATGGTAAATCTACCGTTCATCATATAAGACAGTTTTCTTGATCTTCTTGCAGGTAGACAGAAAGGTGATTAAAACTTCAGATTATGCTTGTAAAAATATTCGATTATCGTCAAATGGGCGGTAAAAATTGTGAAATGTTTGCATGCAAAATCTTTGCGGGCTTGAAAATCCCGCGGGATAATTTCCCGCTAAATATCATGCGGGATCCCGCGGGATTCGGGTTCGGGACTGCGGGATAGGAAAGCCTAATATCTATATACCCTATATCTGTTGTAGTCTGCGATAAGTTCAAAAAACTGTTTTACATTCATCCTAATTTTGGATCAGTGAGGATAGTTGGTACAATAAAAACGGGGAAAAATATGTTTGTCATAGGATGTTCAAGCGTAACACAATTCATGTTTAAACTCAAATCAATTTAAATATCAATGGGGGCAGGAATGCATAAAAATGTAAGTACCACTTTACTTTCAAAAACGATTTTTTCAATCGTCAATTTTAAAAAAACTCGTCTTCCTGTTTTCTAGAAAACTACTTTACATATTACTTTGAAAAATTAACTATAATTTATGTATATGTTCATAATTAAACTGAAGTCAAATTTTTGCTTTTGTACATGCACGTTTTCCTAAACAGCTGTTTTTAAATTCAAAAACTGTCTATTTTTCATTCAAAAAATTTATATTGAATGAAATTTAATAAATTATAAAATAAACATAATTTCCTTAAAATTTAAGTTCAGTTGACTCATAGATGCCTCTCAAAAATATTCTGAAAGTTAAGAGTTTCTATCATTAAAACGATTTAAGAAAAAAACTCTATAAAGTTTAGCAGTTTGACATTACGCTTATACAGACTTATACATGCCTACATATATATACCGATTTCACTGGAATTTTGTTAAAAAATTTCCCTATAGTACGTTTTTTTTTTTTTTTTTTTTTTTTTTTGAGCATTTAATCAAGCTCTTTTTATATCGCACACCTAGTATAACACTGCCACATCTGTAAAACTGCAATTCGAGAAAAATCAGTTCAAATGGAAAGCGCCTTAGCTTATAGTAACACATTAAAGCATCTCAAAAATAAGATTTTTTTTTTCGTTTCTGGCTGTCTTGCATTTTAACAAAACAAATAAAAATGCACCAGGACATGTATATAAATTAAAATAGACAATTTTTGACTTGTGGCGGCGTTGTCTTTGTGTGCGATATGACTTTTTAAATAAAAATAATCTGCATTTAGAGAAGTTAGCAGGTCGCCTGAGACCTATCGGTAGCAGATTGGTACTGTTGGTGTAAAAGTTTTTAAGATTCTAAACTGTATATCCATACATTAACATCTTGTGTGAGGAAATCACTGCATCCATTTAACCCAACTCTTTCGTAAATGAAAGCAAGATTCCATTGGCTAACAAACAATCATAACGTGAAAATTTTCATAAGGAATTACCCTGAGGAGAAGTTTATTTGACATCCAGAAATTTTCTCCATTCGCGTAGACTCTAATTTTATATCAGTGTGCTTATATATATATATATATATATATATATATATATATATATATATAGTACACTGCACACACTGATTATTCCTTAGAAACTCTAATGCAGACATCGCATCGTTCAATTTTCGAATCACAAACATCAGCATCTCAGTTATTATTATTAAACGGCAAAGTAAAGTAGTTGAATCTTAAAATAGGTTCTAAGAGTATTTTAAAGAGCACAAGGAATGTAATATTATATCAGACAAACTTTCGGCTAAAAATGCAACTACACCTAATACACTAAATACGTATGTTATTACCTGTACTTTTAAAGAAGATGGTCTTCAAAAGACTTTATGCAGTTACCTCATATGTGGTCAGTCAGAAAGTTAGTTGCACTTCTTCATAAATCTGTTCCGTCTGAGGCAATTTTGATGACATTCTGTGGCAATACTTAAGATATGTACCTTTATCGTCTGACGTAGCGGCTTCCCAAAGACAAGTTCAGTTTTTCTGATTATCAGTCGCAAACATGTCTCGACAGATGCATATAGCGTCCAAATTTGGAATGCGTGCAGTGATTCAATTTTGTGGGCCAAAAAGTGCAGCTTCACTGAAATTTATGTGCAGTAGCATGAAGTGTATGGTGAAAATGCAATGTCATGTCGAGTTATCGTGAAATGGTACAAAATGTCTGAGAATGGACGTCCAAATATTGACGACGCTGAGCGCGAGGGAAGACCAAGTTTAGGTGAGAAGAGTGGAATTAAAATCCCTAGTCACCCTAACCTTTCATCTCCTAACTTCGATGTTTTTGGTCCCATAAAACAAGAACGATAATGCCATTCGGATGACGAAGTAAAAGCTGCAACCCAACAATGGTTATTGGACATTAGGCGGGATTTCTTTGCAAAATGCATCGAGAAATTTGTACCACGCTTTGACATGTGCTTAAAAAACGGAGTTAGTTACGTTAAAAAGTAGATTTTGAATGGGACTTTAAGATAACAATAAAGTTACTGAAAAGACACCGCCAGCTCAGTTATTCCATCCGAGGACTGCAGTTTCGTGCTTCTTAGCACTCATCAGCCCGGAATAGGAATCACATGAGCTGGAGGCGAAAAATCTCTTAAGGGAGCCAAGAGAGCCAAACAAACTGGTAGCTAATGCAGAATTAGCAAACCAGATGAGCGACCGCAGCAATGGAGCGGTTCAACTCAAAGATTGATGGCAAAGCTAAGGTATTTTGTAGTAAGTTACCGCCCTAAAGCCAGGGCTAAGGCAGAAATACTGAAAAGACACCGCCAGCTCAGTTATTCCATCCGAGGACTGCAGTTTTTTGCCTCCAGCTCATGTGATTCCTATTCCGGGCTGATGAGTGCTAAAAAGCACGAAACTGCAGTCCTCGGATGGAATAACTGAGCTGGCGGTAACTTTTCAGTATTTCTGCCTTAGCCCTTGGCTTTAGGGCGGTAACTTACTACAAAAAAACAATAAAGTTATTTTAAAATTTAAATCATTTTTCTGTTTTCTTGAGCAGCGCAACTAACTTTCTGACGACCCTCGTATTAAGATACGCCTGCCTATTTGCATGGACATAAAACTACAATTAATAAAATCTAAATTTCCTTAAATGACTTAACTGAGTTTCCTTTTTGAAAACCGAAAAAATATAAATGATGGTACTTAACTCTGCACATTCTGTATCTATAAAAAATTATAATTCCAAGCGGTTTATCCCGTGATGAATTTTTGAGACCTCGGAAAATCATAGTTCGAATGAGTAATTTCTTACTTTCTGAATTTAAAAAAATGATTGATTTCAACCATTAAAATTAAACTACTCAAAAACTTTTTTTTGAAAAAAAAAGCAACTGTGAAGAGTAAACTTTGATGAACTATCATTTACTTTGACAACAACGTCGGTGCGTTAAAAAAATAATCTAAATTACATTAGGCACTAAATGAAAAATAGAACTAAAAGAATAATATTTTGAGAAAGTCATTGTTGCGATCTGAGCAGGTGCAAACAATTTCAGTTTAAAGTCAAAAATCATCAGAATGAAAATATTTTTCTTAGGAGACTTGAAACCCATTTTCACGGAAGATAAACTATTCAACCTTGTTATTTAAACTAGTTTAAGTTTAATATTTATTTTTTATGCAATGTGTGTTTGCAGAGACACATTAAAATTTTTAATAAATATTGAGAAAGTAAGAAATTCGCCCGCATGAAGTACGAAATAACTTACGGTTTTAGTACATAAAGTTAACATTCCAGATAGCAAGAACTAAAAAAACCTATAATTATTTTAATCCCATAAACTTCAACATTAAGATACCCACAAAATAATAATACCTGAGATACTTATTATAGATGTAGATGTCTTGAAAGTGTCGTTTGAAATCCTGTTCTATTTAGCAGAACTGAACTGGAAAAATAATATTTTCAGCTATTCAAGTTTGGCTCATTAGATCGCTGATAACTTTCTGAATTTTGAAGATATTCTACTGGAATTTTATAATAAGTTGGAGAATCTCGTTGGGTTTTAGATTATGAAAGTTATAAATTGCTATCTGTCGCGCATGTGCAGTGAAAAAGTAATTCTTTTAACTGTCCATATTTTATAAAACTTTCACTATTTTAATTTATTTTATTTTCTACGTAATAAATTTATTTCGTATGCTGTCAAGTTTTCTGAAAGTTTGGTACGCCTTGATGGAAAACGGCGTGTTATGAGACAAAAACCTTCAAATAAAATTCGTAGTTTTCAAAGAAATGCTTATATTATCGTTAATATCGATGGTACATTCTCGAAAGTTACCTACTTTTGTACGTGGTTGTACGTGGTAAGTTAACTAATTTCTTAAATTTACAGATTATTTTGAAATATTTACACTGTATGATGATCAGAAACATTTTTGCTTTCCACCTTCAATTTCTAATCCCTCAAAGGCAAGGGTGATATAACTTTTATTGTTAATGACAGCTGGAACATACTTTTTACGTGACAAAAGTTATGAAGCAATTAGTACCTATCTTATTTCTTTAGAAATACTTAAAAGTGTAAATTTTTGAAAGTGTCCCTATACTTTTGGTCAATTAGTGTATCTGAAGTTTTTACTTGTTAAATAATCGAGAAAGTTAACTCCCATTTGATTTTTAAATTTATTTATATGATTATTATATGCAGGTGGTATATTTAAGCTTTGAGTCATGATTTTTTTTTTTTTTTTTTTGATAAACTATTCTAACATTAAAAAATTATAAAATGATTCCTTTAAAATCACAGTTTTAATATGATGGATTGATTAGTTTAAAATGATCATAAATTGTATTTAGACAAAAAGTTAAACTTTGATTTCGTTTTTGAAAAAATAAATTAAAATAAAAGAGGGTTTAAAGGGAAAAAAATGTTGTGATAATAAAAAAGGGGAAAATGTACTAAGCCCCCTAGCAAGTGAAGTATTGGTTCTAGAGAGTGTGGAGGAAACATCGCCATATTTAATGGGCGTACAAAGCACACCATGTGATTTTAATTTATGCAATGAAAAGAAAATATCACCAAATATTTACACCAGGAATATTTTAGAGTTGAATTAGTGTATTACTGTGAAAATTTTGGGAATATTCATTACAAATTATAGGTGAACCTAGGTATAGTACTGGTAGCCTTGGTATTTGCTGCTATACAGCAGGATTTAAATATAAATAAATGGAAACCTACCGAATATATATACCGCAACTTAAACGCGTTTCACTCATGACTTGAAAATGTCATCTTTCATTAGTAAATAAAAATTATCTGCTGTAAATAAATCTGATGCACGGGAGGGTGGCCAAAAGCGGATAGGTTTTCCAAAGACGCTCGAAAATTGTAGTTTTTGTATTTTTATCGCAACATCGGATCAGGATAATTTCAGAAAAGTTACTGAATTTTAGCGGAAAACATTCCTGGCGTTTTCAAGATATGTTACTGGTAGAAATTGGGCACATCAGCTGCCCATTATTTTCCAGGAACGTTTCTGAATCGTGTTTACAGTGTAACGCAAGTCCAAAAATGGCATATTTTTAGGTAATTACGGCTTTTTATGCAGAATTTTACCCTGCATTGAACCATCACAACATTATTCTGTGAAATAAATTCCTTTATAAGTATTAACCAGCATAAAAGAGCAACAGCCTCATCCTTTGTATGCACCAGACAAGAGTTTTTTCGCTCTCCTGCAAAGAAGCAATAGTGTGAATTACGTTAGTCTGGCTCTAAGGTGTAGATTTGTCTGCTGACTATTGAGTAAAAAGAAAGACGCTAAAGAAATCAAAATTTATTTTTATTCTCTAGCAAACAGTAATAACGTCAAGGTGTTCTTACAGCGTTACTCTCAAAGAGTAGTAAGAGGATGGCCCAAAGCGGGTTGGTTTTCGGAGAACGCTCGAAAATTGTAGTTTTTTTTATTTTTATCGCAATAATTTCGGTTTCATTTCCGAGCAGGGATCTTGAACTTCAAAATAAAAAGTGATTGTTGTACTATTTCAAACCTAATGTTTATTTATTATAAATTTTTACAAACATTTGAAAAACCCCGCTTTGCCCTACTAGGCAGCCCAAAGCGGGTAAGCTTAACTAAAAGTGGTTTGGTAGATTTGCCAATCAAATATGAAGTTATTAATCATTAAATAGTCAACTAGCTATCTGCCATTATTTAAAAAAAATGTAAAACAGTTTGACTTATCCAATTTAAAGTCAGCACATTTGTTTATAAAACATAAAGAAACAACTGATTAAATTAATAGACTAATTAATTGCCATCCTAAAAATAACTTTTTAAAGTTATGCTTATCCTATTGGATTAGAAAATCTAAGTCAGCTCGCGAGTCAAGAAATTATAAATAAATATATGATTAAATCCTATACCCGCTTTGCCCGAAGGAATGCTTATTATTTCAATAATTATAACCATCAATTTAAAAAAGAAACAAACGAAATGATTATCGTAGTTTGTAGGTGGCTGATGTCAGAATAACGTTATATTATTGACAATTAAAAAAATAAGCAGGTCTTCGACTAATTACAAGTTACAAAACTTCTTTTTTTTTACAAATGAATCATTTTTTTATTTTAAGTCTGGTCGCACCATGCCGCTTCACTGCTGCTTCGCTGAGACTGATAAAAACACGAGGGTGTTCATGTAAACTCGACATGCGTGTGCGTCGCCGCTTACACATCATGGGGGGGGGGGGGGGGCATATGAAGGCCTACCCTTTTGGGCCACCCTCCCCCATATTTTGTGAGTTCAAAACTAACCCTGCAATATTCAAAGTCGTACAGCTTTCCAACGCCAAAATGTCCCCTAATGGCGATTTTTCGAACCACGTTTTTATTCATTAACCAAAGTCCCATTGTCTAGTATGTACTACGTCCATGAAACTTGGCGATGTTTCGTCCAATAATTTACTCGCCAACGTGCACTGAACTCCTAAAGTTAAAGCATCACCCAATATATTATAACTACCCTGTATATAACTACATGCCATATATCAAAAAATATACAACCTAATATCTGTCCAATTCATTAATTTTGTATAATAGCAAAACAATTATCTTATTTAAAACAAATATTTTGACGTTACGTAATTCTGAGCACAGATTAGCAGTATTATATTGTGTGTTTATAAACTGAGAAACATAATTTTCTAATTCTTGGTAACCAAAGCCAAAACATTTCATTATATTTCAAATATAACCAAACCAAACGTTTGGTTATATTTGATACCAAACATATATAACCAAAACCAAAATATTTCATT